>NC_057946.1:21533381-21605881 GCF_018555375.3 Anguilla rostrata
GCTCTGAATCACTAAAAGTAGTATTTCAGTCCCATAATTCCCGGAAGAAATATTTATTACTTCATACAAATTGGTTCTGTGCACCAGAGTTTGTTTGACAATTACTGTTTCACAAGTTTGCATAATGGGAAGTGCATTAGAAAGATTATGATCTTTGACCAATTTAATCAGTAATTGTGGGTTATAATTTTATTGCAGTGCATTTTTTTTTGGGTTCAGTGAGGGCAGAATGAGCTTTTCAGACAGATGACATACAAAGCCAAAAACCTGTGCCAATCGAAAACAAAAACGTCATACAAAGTTTTCATATAAAGAGGTCAGGGAAATGCCAATACCTCGATGAAAATAGATGACAACTGAGAAATAGTGCCTTTCATAATGAAAACATCAAGTTTAGTTCTGCATGTTTTCAATATCACTCATGCTCTTCACCATTACCACTGTGAAGTGAAAAATGGAATTCCCCAAAATCAGCCCAAAGACTTGCAGTAGAGGTACGGGCGAGGACGAGGAGCTTCAGAGGGGTGGGAAGAGTGGGAGATTTACCGCGATTTATTTGGTGGCTGGCTCTCGTCCACAGGAATGCAGGTGCTGTCGGAGCCCTGTGTTTTGGAAAGGTGTTGGAAGAAGACTTCCATGTGGGCAGGCGCTGATAAGAAGTGTGCAGTTCTGGGTAATAAATTACGGGAGATGTTGGCTTGGGAGCGGGAGAGGGGCTGCGGCCGGATCCCCGGGATCCCAGCAGACAGCTGGCGGGAGACATCCATCAGATCTTACCTGGCGTCTCGCGGCGCGGCGCGGGCCGTGCGCTGGGATGCCAGCTGATACTGATACGTCGTGTGCGTACATGTGTGTTAAGCGGAGCGATGAGAGGCTGGGCGCCGTGCGTGATTCTGGATCACACGCGCCGATCGCGTTCGCCAAGGGCCTGCCAATGCGGTTCCCGAAGATGACAGTGAGTTATCGACGTCTGTTTCCCCCCGTGATTGAAAAGCTGCAATGGTGGCCGGAAGGGGGGGGGGGGGGGTACCTTGGCGTTAGTCATTAATGAGGCGTCCGTTCAGATCTCTGCCCCCCGTGTCGAGCTCCTTAAGCCAGTGTTTGGGATACGTGTTGTTAGCGCGTCTGCGCGCGTCCGTCCGGCCCCGTTCTCGCGCCGTTCTCAAAGCCGCGCCAGGTGAGCGGCGCTTTCGCCGGCCCGAGCTCTGGTTCCGCGGCGGCAGCCAGGAGTGGGCCGGCCTTGGCTGGTCGGCCAGCTCTTTTGTAATAGAGCTGATCAGTTTGCTTGTGCTCTCAGCGCAAGTTCAATGCATTTAGATTAGCCCACACTGCAAATGAGTCAAAAATGAATGCAATTCTCCCTCCATACACCGACTTGAAAGAGATTTCTTTGAAGTGCGATTTGCAAAGTGAAGAAGGGGGGAGAAAAAGGAAAAAAAACAAAACAACTGAAATCAGGCCCTCGGTTTGAGTGTGGGAGTGTGTGGGTGTCTCTGTGTGTGCGAGTGACGGTAAATAAGGGGGTGTGGCCAGGAAGCCACACTAACAAGACTGGCAGTTCTGTTGAAGCGTGTAGAAAAAAAGAGAGAGAGAGAGAAAAAAACTGGCACTGCTGGTTGATTCAGGAACGTTAATGCTCGATGCATAACCAGTGGATGCATTTTCATTTATAAAAGGTTCAGGGTTGCATTTCTCACCACTCTCTTGTTAGAAACACACAGGCTATTTAATCCCAGCTCTGAGTTAGAAGGATTAAATATGTATAAACAATGTTATTTAATAAAAGAGCATTGCTTTATAATGAAAGGTTGTGTGCATGGGCATTCAGTATAATACAATAATTTCATTTTCTCATTTTGGGAAGCAAAGCAATTTAAATGTATGAAAAATACAAAACAGGACTAACGTTGTACTATCTTGCCATTGATGATTGCATCTATGCATATTTCAGGGCACATCCAAAATATGAAAATAAAATATTTTTATATTTTGGATGTAAAATACGGTCAGTGCAGGAAGAATGATGAATGTTTATTTATTTTATTTATTTTTTGCGTCTTCAGATCTTGAAGACAGAGCCAGCTCTGGGTCTTGGGGAAACGGAAGCCGCACTTCAAAGGTGAGGACCAATCAGAACTGCTTTATCTCATGACATCATTACAATATCCTTCCATGATGGCAAGATCCTGCTCCAGGAGTACCTGTCCTGGTCTGTAAATGTAATTAGAAAAATACAATTGCCACTGTCTTGTGCCAACTTTTTTTCCTTTGAATTTTTATTTTATTTTTTACACCCAATGATGTTTGATCTTATGTCTATGATGCACAGGATTGATTTTTTAAATAGAGGTTTATGGCACCACACAGAAACTTAAATGGTTGCAACATGGGCTGAACAAATAATTGGCAACTGTTTTTTTTTTGGGTCACCAATGGCATTTGGATAAAGTGTGTTTAAAACATTGGATTGAATTTTAAATTTCATTGATTATCATAGCTTAAACCCTCTCCCTCCATAAACAAATACTGCATTGTTACCTGCTTGAACAGACAGTACTGCAGCATGAACTGCACACATTTTCATGTAGTTGAGCTGAGTGTGGTTTGTGGGTTTGTGAATGAAGAAAGTTGGCTATTGAATTGGTAATTCCTTTCAGTTAAAATGTAAATGTCCATGATAGTAGTGTTTTGTAAAGTGCATATAGTTCCTAAGTCCTGGCTTTCAGTTTTTGCTCTTAGTTTGATGTTCACTAAGGATGGCATCTAAAAGGCATGATGGAATTGTATGCAGTCCTGTGGGGTGGTGGTCCAGTAATGTTGGCTCAGATCTGAATAATATTACAATTGTTTTGTGGTTTTTGATGGGGGAAATTGCAATATTTTTGTGTGACAGAGAATACCCTACACACTGTTTCCCTCCCAGGGTGATAAAGCTGCATGATACAGCGAATCACAATCTTTTTTAAGTACAATAAGAATAACTGCCACCATGGGGCGTATAGGCAATCGTTCATTTTTTTTCTCTTTTATCAGTCTAGTTGTAAACATCCAAGTGTGAGAGGCCATGTGAAAAGCTTCCAGAAAAAAGTAATAACTGATAATAAATTGAGTGCTGAAAAAACAACAACTTCCATGTGATTGAAAAAGCACATCACATGACCACATAGAACCTTTACAACCTTGCTGGTGATTGGCTGTCTTATCAACACTAAATAGATATCAGTGATGAAGTTTTTCCCTGAAAGGATTTCACATGAACTCTGATACTTGTTTGTTTACTATCGCATCAGGTATGGCTAAAGAAAAAAGAAAGATCACCTATCCGAGCCATGATGCTGATTATTATTACGGTTAAAAAGATTGCAGTTTGATATATTGTGCAGCCCTTGCTGGGTGACACTAAAGCCAAATGCACGTCTTGTGCGTGTCATCCAATGGGGACTCTCGTGACTGGATTAGATGAGACACATGAAGGACAAAAATGGAAGACAAGTGTAAGTCGTTAAAAAATTACATAAGGACAGAGCAACAAAATACTTTCAGTCACAAGCTAGCCTTGTGGGTCCAAAACCTGAGGAAGTTGAACTGGACAGAGGTGAGACACTTCTATGTGAAGAAAGAAACGGGTCAAAAATAAAGGTGCCACTTATGGGACTGTAACTGTGCAACTGCACATAGCTGTTAGGAAATCAGACCACCGCTGAGCTAATAAGCTTGTTACCTGGAATGTATGAACATTTTAGAGGCTTGGCTTGCTCTGTCACACTCGTGCATAATTGTAAAGTTATTGACACGTGGACGTCAGTAGGTGGTCTCAGTCCCCCTGGGAGGTCTGAGGAGTGGCTGTTGTTTCTGGCGTTAGGAAGTGGAAGACAGTTTGCCGTGTTCCCAGCTCCTCTGTTCCGCACATGTAGACGTCTTCCAGGGTGTCCAGGCACCGGCGTCTCCGGTACAGGTGTGATGATTGCGCTTAGTTAGTTAGTTATCGACTGTTTAAATGCGCCCCCCTACTCAACGGAAGAAGACCCGCATGTTAAAGCAATTATTCAGTGTCTTTGCCTTGAAGTGGAACGATCTCTTTACAAAAACACAAGCTCTGTTAGCGCTAGCTCTCCAAAAGGCCCTGAACATAATGGGGCATTGTAAACATTGGGCGCGTAGCTGTTTAGCAGTTTAGTTCCTCCGCTAACCTGAATCCCTGTCTCTTAGCAGTAGTTTTGCTCTCTTTTACAATAAGTTGACAAAACGCCATTTTGACACACGGTTCAGAAAGGACCCCCCGAGAGTTTTCACTGGAGGATTCAGAAGGAAGGCTCCCGCTGCGACTATCACTGATGACTCAGTCCACAGGAGACTTGCACCTCTCCTGTAGGAGAGGACATGGCCCATGTATATTAATAAACTCACCCCCCCCCCCCCTCCGAAATACATCCACAGCCCTCCCCCTCATCGCCGACACCCTGTTATAAAGGTGCCCATCACGGAGAGTATTAAAAAAAATCAGTCTCGATTGTCTTGGCTCCATTTAAATAGAGAATGCTGTGAAATTATAATTGGGAGAGAGGCGACATGTGCCGAAGCTCCTTCCTCAGTGCCCACTCTTGTAAGACGTCTCTGTCACAGGAAACGGGGCTCGATGTCTGTAAATAGAGGAACTGACATCCTGTTATTGCACTCGCGCGCCGAGTTCAGTGGCCAACAGAACTGATTGGAAATGTCAGCGCGGCAGTTCTGCATTTCCATCTGTGATTTGTGTCTGATGCGCACCTTCCGCGCTCCACATCAGTAACTCTCCTTCTCTGACCCCTCTCAGAACTACGTGGACGGCTCTCAGTACTCCCACATGACAAACCGGGACTTGGGATCACATGACAATATCTCCCCTCCCTACGTCAACTCCAGGCTAGCAGGTAAGTTTTTTCTCAGAGTTATCTTCGTATGGCACTGCTCCTATCGCCCCCTCCTTATCAAAGCGACACCAGATACCCTTCATCCCTTCAAGAACTTTGCGGAAAATGAAAGGGTTGTCAGACTACAAGGACAAAAGATTAATAGTTTCTGCCGTTCTGGAATAGTCGTGCCATTATTCCTTTTCACTACACCATTGGAGGCCAAATATAAGGTCTTTGTGTACCTCTTTTTCCAGGAGTAGTGAAGAGATTTCTTCCTGTGCAAATTCACCACTTGAATTGTTACAATATGTTCTTTGCACTCCATTTATCTGTATATTTTTAAAATCATTTCCTGTATTGAATACGTAATACAGAACAAATCTATCTTCACTAGATATGTGAAAAACTTGTGAGAACGCTTTAGCTTTGAAGGGGAATCAAACAGAATGTTGCCTTGAGTATTCTCTGGAGTGTAGAATATTGTGAGCAGTTTCTGGGTTCTTCTTCTTTTTGGTCTTTCGGGCCATTTTTGTTAATAATTGTAGGATGATCCTTGAAGTCAGGCTGGTTACTGGCTTGTCTTCTGTTGAAAACATATCTGTCTTAATGAGTTTTTATTCATATATTTAGTGGAGACTTAGTTCTAGATATTGAAACTCAGCCTTCCATTGCCAATGTAGTAAGCCCAGAAATAGTAAGTTTTGCGCATATTGTACAAGTTACATCACAAATTCCACAATAACTGGATTAGTTATTGGTGAAACGTTGCGTTGTTCGAATCAGCCAGTTCAAGTTAATCCTCGTTGTTGGATCCTATTTTGAAAGTACTTTTGTGCCCTGAAGTCCTTAAAGTCTGTACACAAAGCTTATTTGGGGAGGCCAGTGTTCTCCAAGGTATCACCCTTAGGCTTGGTTTTCACTCTGAGGATTCATTCTCTAATTAACATGAGTTCCCACAGATACCCTGGCCACCAGCTGTGATGGGTTTGGCCAAGTTCCTGGGTGAATTCTTTTTTTTTCCGATCGTCTGTTAATTAGTGTAGTGCTTCTGAACTTTTTATATTACCATATCCCTGTCTATGGTTTGGTACGTCTTGTATGGCCATTTCCTACTGCAAAAAAACCCCCCAAAACGTGCTTTGCATTTTGTTTGTCCGTGTTCTGCTTTGTTGATTGTTTTGAGTGAATTTTCCCTAGCTGCACATGTAAAAAAAAAAAAAACATCCTTCCTGTGTGCGTTGCAGTCGACTGCACTTGCTAAACCGTGCAATGTATATACAACGAAGTCCCCCCATGCATCAGTTAGACTAGTCAACCGCAATTACACATGTGCTCTGTAATTAAATCATTGGTGCAAATAGATGGCTTCCAGAGTTTTGGTTCACTCTGATTCCTGTCCAGTTGAGGACCCGGGGACGTGTACGAATGGGATCAGATATCCTCGGGTTGAAAACCACAGAATCAGAAGGCCGGCTGCTGTAGAATATAGTGCCTCTGAGGTCAGCCGTGCTCCGCCAGGGCTCGACTCACCCTTCATGTAATAAGCCTGAATATGACCCCCGTAGAGAGGAAATGCCCCCCTTTCCCCTGCCGTCGGGAAGGAGGGGGAATGTGAAGCATTAATATTGCATTGTGTTCGTGTTCCAGAACGATCGCTGATCAGTGCGGTTTAGTAGCCTAGCCTGTAGCCGGTCTCCGTTTTTAGAAAACGCCGTCCTCCTTGGCAGTGGTCTCTGCCGTACACGTGCTTTGGCTTAAAAACGAGACATGACCTGCCTTTTTATGTTTATGTTTGTACGAAATGGCCATATGAATTGGGTTCATGTTGGCAGATGGGTATCTAGCGGTTGTTTTTCTGCATATTATCTCGTCTCGCTCGCTCGTTCGCCGCGAGGAGGCCGCGGGCAGCTGAGGCTGGGCATCGGGGACGCACCTTAAACGCAAGGTCAGCTGACCTGGCCTCCTCTTTTCCTCTCCTTCGCGTACTTCTTCCCTCCCTCTGGTATTGGGGTGATTGTTCCATCGATTGACGGGACAGGGGAAGGCACGACAGCACGCTGTCGCCCGCAAACACGCAAGCCCCCACCCCCTTCCCGACCCACCCCGATCCCCCCTGACCCCCCCCCGGCCCCCCCGGCCCACTCCACCACAGCCTGCCGTAAGCAAATGGCCACTGACACAGATAATCTGCCTTTGACAGGAAGGCCGGAGTCTAATTGGGCTTGACTCGCGCCATGAAAAATGTAACGTGTTAGCTTTGAGCCACGTTTCCTGCCCCTTTCCCCATTTCAGATCCACGGCTTCTCCTGTTAAATGATACATGACATGTTGTACAGAGAGTAACGCTGTGGGTGGAGGGAAGGACGCTTAGCCCTTTCCTAAGATTAGCCGTATTTTACCAATTTACCATGGGTGGTTTGGTCAAGCGCACAGAGGCCTTTTAATGAAGTGAAGAATATGCAAATGTGGTAACCTTATAAGGAAGAGGCCATCTGCATAAAACAATGTCTGAACAATGCATTTCTTATTTACATTTAAACAGCATTGAAGTAACAAGAGAAAATGCGGGGAGTGATGGATGGCCTACTGAATTTACCTACTACCTGTACGAGTAGAAAACCTTCTACGGGATTTATTTATTCTTTTATTTATTTATTTTTTTTTACCAGCCCAGATGTTTCAGAGATGGAAAATGGCCTCAGAGATCCATGGTGGTTTGATGCTTTTGAGGTTGTTAATGATAGAAAGATGTTGATCCGCTGCAGAGAGGGAAAGAGCAGACAGTGCTGCCCCTGTCTCGAGAGTTTGAGGCCTCACACCACCTCAAAACCAGCATTCCTGTGCGGCTGAATTTCCGTCCCTGTTGATATTTTCCCTTCCAACCTGTACCTGGTCTGTGAGGTCAAAGGACGGTTGGTGAACTCACGTTGGTGACCCAAGGATCTAATGACTGGTGGTGATGGTTTCTATTTTTGGAGGGGCGCTTCTGCTGAGGGTTGAAAATAGGATTCTGCGGGTTTTCTTGCAGCGGCTGGAGAGATTTGTCTTTGAAACTTAAACATTACAAGCCGAATAAAGCGAGGACGGGCTCAGAGGGCCGCGGGTTGTCTTGTCCCATTTGTCCCGGTCTGTGAGAACGGGGACGCGTTTGCAGCGGGGAGACGGAGGAGCGCTTGCGCATGCCTGGCCGGTGAATTCGAGAGCTCTGTTCAATTTTAAGAGCTCACTTTTCACCCAGCTGCAGCTGAGCAACAGGTCCGAGCCGTGGAGGGAATGAAGGCAGAGAGAGCGATTCGGGAAGGGCCAGATCGTTACTCCTTTCCCCTGCTCGATCCCACCGGCTAATGATAACATTAGGGGAGCGAGACGGGGAGGCATGATGGGAGAATTTTCAAATGACAATCGGGTTTTCCTGGCAGCGCGGGGAGAGAGGGAGAGGGAGAGAGACGGAGAGAGAGAGAGAGAGAGAGAGAGAGGGAGAGAGAGACCGCCCCGCAAATCCCATCCATCCGAGCGGCGTAATTATGTAAAGAGTGTCTTTTCTCATTCCCACATACATAACTTTTCAGATTAGGGTGACATCCCTTAAATAATCAGCGGGGGGATTTGTGTCATCTCCCGGGCCCCGGCAGATTAATCCAGCGCTGGTGCAGTCGCCAGCGCCGCGCCCGCCGCCGCGTCTCCAACAGCTTTCCGCCGCCGCCGGCCGTGTCCCTGAAGGACCGGCCCCCGGGCCGAGCATCGCTCACGCAGCCAGCGGCCCGCTCCCGTACGCCTGCGCCGGGGCTCGGCTACGCGCCGAATCACCCCCTCTGACGACGAATGCATTTCATTCACAATTACGGCCCGTTGTGGGGGGGGGGGGCTCGGCCGGCTATCCGCGCGGCCGAGGCGTTTCCAGCCGAAGCGTTCGGGCGGAGCGGGGTGATTTGCGAGGAGCGCGTTAATAACGATAATCAGCACACTTTGGGGTATGGCGCTCGACGGGCGACACTGGAGCGAGGCTCCTGTGCGCGAGGGCCTCTTGGCGGTCTGGCTGAGGGCCCCGGGCCAGGCCGGCCGGATTAAACACGGCACTATTCTGGGTTCGGTAAGAGAAATAAGAGCGAACTGGTCGCCAAGCAGGTGCAGCGGCGCTAACAAAGTATCCCTTTGCTGTCACCGACATAGCAAATGAACCGCGCCGTGGTTCTGTACCTGCAAGCAAGTTTCTGCTGTAGGCCTAGTTAAGAAAGTGCTTCTGGTCTCTGATTCATGTTGTCTACAGCCAGCATTTTTGGACACTAACGCTTAATTCCTGTAAATTCAGCAAGCATTTCCTTTTTTTGGAGGAGCGCAATACATTTTGTGCGTATCATTGGGCTTATGTGGATCATTGTTGATGTATGATATTTTGAGTAAGGCATCATCTAGGCCTGTGTGTCTCTTACATGGTGCGGAGGTATCTGTTCTCTGTGTGCGGGGAGTAAAGTTGGATGAGTTGAAGGGGTTAAACTGTGGGAGGCACCCCTGAGGGGGTCGTTGCTATGGCAGTTGACTACATTTACATTTTTTTAAAAAATCTTTTACTTTGTCGGACCTTTGTTAACTGTGACTGTGAGTCTTTTCTGCTTAATCGCAGGTCTCCTCTGGACTCTGACAAAGGGCTGCATTTTGGAGCGCGTGGCTTTGTGGATCTCTCCAGAACCGGCGGTCTCTGGCGGGGGTGCAGTGGGCGGGATTAACGGGGATGGGGAGCGGAGGAGGACGCGGAAGGCTTTCTGCTCTGTTTGAGAAACACTGGGGACCCTGTTTGTGAAGTGAGCCCGGCGGTCCCGCTGTCCCGCTGAAGCGGGCCGCCCCCGTGGCGCTCCTGGAAGGGAGCGGGCTGGCGCGAACCTCGGCCCCTTTCCCGGGGAGCGGCGGACCGCTTTGTTTGTTAGCGCTTCTCCCGGGGGCGGGGGTTTGGGGGGGGGGGGGGCGCTAGCACAATGGTAGGAAGCATAGGGAGGGTACAAATTACGGCGATGCTAGTCCTCAAAGCGCACATCCCCATGTTGTGAGTTTTTGCGGGTGGGTGGGGGGCTTTTGGGGGGGGGTGTGGGAGAAGCTGAGGCTAGGAGCACGCACCTGCCTGGGGTACGGGCTGAAAACGTGACCCTCCCTTCACCAGCACAGATTGCGATTGACGGGGGGACTGGACCACGGGCATCCTCGCACCCCTGGCTGGTCTGGCCCCAGACCCAACCCCCCCCCCCCCCTCACCTCTGCCAACCTAATTAAGGAGTGGCGCTGGACTGCTGCCCTCCCCGGGGGTGAAGCGGCAGGGTCCCGTCCCGTCTCCTGTCGCCTGCTGAGGTGCCCGTCTGCAGGAGCGGGCTTTGGGAGGGGGGGGGGGGTCGCAAGGTCGAGCGGTGGGGGGGCGGTGGGGTTTGACACCCACCTGTCCCAGGGCTCCCCCCTCGGCGGTTAGCCCCTCCCTGGTCACGTGAGCGCCGCGCTCCTGCCTCGGCTTCGCTCCAGAATCCATCCCTCGGCTCCCAAGTAGCCCCAGGGGACGAGGGTCAATTACACCAGCTCTCTTTCTAAAAAAAAGAATAATAAATAAGAAAACCTCATTAAAACTGAGGTGTTTATTTATTTATTTGGCAGGTGCCCATATCGCGGGCAACGCCCTGGTTTCGGGCGACTCCAGAGTGTTAGTTTAATTTGGATTTTATCCTGTTCCCTCTGACCAGACCACTGTTTTACAGTTTTTAGAAGAAAGCCTTTTCACTCATGATTACAGTGGATGATTATGAAGTACATATGACATACAGTAAATGATTAAGAGGTACATGATTACGTGCCAGCTGATAGCATTGATAGCAGTGCGTTGCTAGATGTAAGAATTAGACGGCTGAATTCCTTTTATCAAATGGTTATTTAATGTTGAGTTGTGGAATAGGCTGCTGGGGAGAGCCAGGTGTGGCAGTAAAACATGGGAAAAGGAAGTTCAGCAGCCTCCCATTGCTGAGTGAGAGTGACCGGCACTGAACCCTAAAGCTGAGGCGTACCCCTCTCTTTCACCCCACCGTCACCTCTAGTGCGAGCCAACCGCACAGAACACCCACCAAATCCCCCCCCCCCAAATCTGATGCCCTCAGACAGGGACCCTTTCCCGTCTTCCGCTGCTGCCGCCTGCATTTCCCATCAGCACGAGCGGGGCGGGCTCTTCTGCAACCCAGCAACAGTCAGCCAGGCAGCTATGGAAGCCCAGAGCGTCCAGATCGGGTTCCTGTCAGCGACGAGCTGAGGGTTTTTATTATTTTAAAAAAAAAAAAAGAAAGAGGAAGAAAAAAAAGACGGTCTGCATATCATTTGCTTAATGTAAAAAAAAAAAAAAAGGGTGGGGGAGGGGGTAATTTAGTAAAAAAAATAAAATAAAAAAAAGCTAAATAAATAAATAAGAGGGAAAAGGGGGTCAGCGGGATGGGGCCGGGGCGCTGATGAAGACGTCAGCTCCAGCCCAGGCAGGCAGGGAGCGGAGCAGCCCTCCAGATGAGGCCTCGCGGGAGCAGGGCCGGGTCATTCATGTACGACCATGTGTATGTGTCTGACAGACTGTGAAATGGTGCGTTGTTGCGCGGCTGCGCTGCACCTGGGTCCTTCAGCTCTGATTGATTGGTTTGGTCATGTGTAATGGTCCCATCTGCCGTGTGTTGTTTTTCTTTTTTACTTATAAACACTGTTCCCAGCGGCTGAGGGGAGATGAACTGTATTTTGTCATTTTTTCCCTTCAAAAAAAAAAAGAGAGAGAGAGAGTGAGAGAGAGAGGGATGGGGGGTGGGCTGGGAGGAGAATGAAACCTGGAGCCGGTCGGCTCGGAGACAGGTCGCTGTCCATTTCGGTGGCGAGCGCAGGCTGCGGTGTGGGGCTCTGCTTTTACTGTGTGTTATTTCTGTGCGATGCTGCTTGCTTTTTTAATGAGGAATAAAAATCCTAGTGAAGTGTTTGGCACAAATCTGCATAATGACTTTTATTGCAGCGAGGAGTTTTTTGTAACAGAGCCAATACTTAATTAAAGCTGCTGACATCATGGTGTTATAATTAAGCGTGGCATTAATTAAGCTGGAATAACGATTTTTTGGGGGGGAAGGGGGGGACGGTGGTGTGGTGTTTTGGGGTTAAGCCTGATGTGGAGCAACAGACACAGGGTGTTTTTAAGTGCACGGACGGCGCGTCGGTGAACGGGTAGCCAAACTCTCGTCAGACGGAGAGCCGAAAAGTTTACTTTTGCAGAATCCATTTTATAAATGCTGATCGGATCCACGCATTCTGATGGCTAATTACGCATGGGAGAGCATCGACAGCTGCATTCATCATCATAAAATGTAATAATTAATGACATTCCAACAAAGAAAAATATGTAAATGAGAGCTCATTAGCATTTTCATATTCAGCTCCGATAATGCTTTTGCTGACAAGGTTGTAATTAATGAAAATTCATGTCGCAGTCAGGAGATTGGATCGGCTTCATTCCGCTCACAATTCCCAAATGCTAGCATTATGGAAAATGGGGAGCGCTGCCAACTTTTCGGAAAAAACTAAAAGCACCAAATGCAAATGAGGTACTGGCATGGTGGTGGGATTTAGGGAGGGGGGCTTCTTAACCCTTATGGGTCTGCACACACTCGTGTGGAATAATAATGCCCGCTGCTTTATTTTTATTTTTTTTTATTTCCGAAAGGAACAGTGTAACCCAGTGCTGTCTCTTAAGAGCACCTGCACTGACTTCATTTAAAAATATATGTGCGCGTGAATGAAGCTGAACTCTTTTCATAAACAAACAAAGGACAACAGCGTTTTGTGGTCCTGAGAGTCGCTGGGCTTCTGACACATCACAGAAACCCTTTGTTAAACGAGGAGAAAACAGTGAAAGTTTTGGCAATTCTGAGCACCTGTTTTCCATAGCGGGGCTCAGACCCTGAACTTGGGGATGTTTCTATTCAGCACCATTGACGCGGCTGAAAAACCAGGCCCACGCTAACTAGCTGCGCGAGCTGGCACCTACCTTTGTCAGTTTTGTGATGCCTTCCGAAGAAAGACACAAAGAAATGATGTAGAAACCGATACCTTAGCCTGTTCTCGGAGATGGATGCCTCTCCTATGGAATTAAAAAAATCTCATCATAAAAAAAAAAATAGTATTCAGACATGGAAGGATTTGCTTTAGCATTTTTCCCCCATTTTTTCCCACAAATTTTAATTTCACGTGCTTGCATCAATCACACTCATTTTGCATAGAACCCTTCAAATGGAGTCGCCACAAAGTGCCACAGAGAGATGTGCTCAGAGGGAAAATTGCATGAAATTATAATTGCAGGATGCCTCGTGCCGTCGTTTCCATTTATACCATTTACTTCAAAAGCCAAAGTTTTAATAATATCAAATAGGCCTGTGTTCTAAATTCTGAATGGATTGACATATTTAGACAGAATATGAGAACCAGTCGTCTAGAGAGCGTATATATATATATATATATATATATATATATATATATATGTGTGTGTGTACTGTAAAAATAAGCTAATGCTAGGTGGTTATTGCACGACCCTTTCTGTTACTCACGCCTCTGAACTGTGAATCACCCTCTCTGTACCTGTGAGTGTGACTACGTCTCCCAGCTCCCTCTGAGCTTGCAGTGACACTGAGGAGGTATGGAAAACATTGGGGTTGTACAGCAAACACTTGAGTTCACAAGGGGTGTTCCACGGGCAAAAAAAAAAAAAAAAAAGTGTGTGTTCTGGTAGCTGAGTGGTTACTAAATATACCCCCCAAATGTGTTTATGATACAAATATATGATATGATGTGGAGAGAACAGAACACCTTTGACTTTTTATTTAAACAAAGCAAATATTTAATTACATTTGATCATATTTTCCCCACCTCTGCTCCTCTGTGAGGTGGATGTTGATTTTCCCCATAATCCTTTGTAGCATCTTCCTGGGCTGAAGCAGCTCGCTCATGCTAATGGGAATCCTCTGTGTTTCCAGTGAGGAGGTCTTGTGGTGAACGGGTTGTTTAATCCGCGTTATGACGGAAATACTGGGTGAAAAAAATTAAACAAATGAAACAACATTAAAAATCCCCCACTAACTCCCCACTGGGAAGTAGAAAGGGACTTAGCACAGGGACTACCGTATAAAAAGAGAAGGTTAATCCGTGGAAACAAAAGATTACAGAAAAGTGCTTTGTTTTATAACCTCTTTAATTTACCAGCATAATCCTTAAAAGTATTGTGTCGCATTAGTGTCTGTTTTATCAAAGTTTTCACCAGAGCGCTTTCAGATGTAGAGATATGGAATCACTCGCTTGTTTTCTCTTTTGAACATTTATTTTTTTCATTTGGTTAAATTTTTGGAGGTGGTAACATTTGATATGCAAGAATTTGATACAATAAAACATGTGTTTTAAAGATTACAGGCCTATACTCCCACATTTTGAGTGCATATCATGAAACTTTGCCTTTAAAAAATATTTATTTATTTATTTATCTATTTATTTATTTATTTATTTATTTTAACTTATCCAATATGGTTTCCTGCCCTCACAACTTTCTTGCATCAGTTCCTCCCTGAATCTTCATGGTACAGACCTAGGAAAAAAAGAAAAAAAAAACACACACACACACACACAGTCAATACAAATCTCTTCCACTCGGCAGTGGAAATGACTTCATAAGCAGGGCCAAATTGAATTGCCTTTTCTCCCATTTCCCTCTGCTGTAGCAGGTGGGAACATGGCATTGAAAAGAAATTTTGGATGATGTTGATGTTTATCCAGCTTGGTAGGAGGGTAGGACTCGTTTGAAGTGGGAAAGACAGAAAGACACTCTTGTTTTTTAGCTCGGTAAAGTGTGTTTTAAGCCAGACGAAATAAAATAAAAATAAATAAGTACATTTTTTTTAAAAGCGAGGTTGACACAGTCCCAATCTGTACGTACATAATAGAAAAAAAACAAGCTACGAGAAAAAAAGCTGATTTGCTGTCCCCCGGAACACACCGTGCTGGTGTCATGGCGTTCAGGGTTATTTTTGCCCCATTCTCGCCGTGCTCCATGGCGACGGCGGGGGAAGGAGGCCGAGCCTCCGGATGCGCCATCCCGCCGACCCGCACCCCCTCGCGCGCCGCTAATCCTCCTCGTCCCAGACTGCACGGGGGGGGGGGGGATGGGGACCGCGACCCGGTTCGGCCGACGCGGTCCGACTCGCCCCGGCCGCGCGCACACCCTCTCTCTCTCTCTCTCTCTCTCTCTCTCTCCCTCTCCCTCTCTCTCTCTTCCTCTCTCTCTCCCCTCTCTCCCTCTCCCTCTCTCTCTCTCCTCTCTCTCTCTCTCTCTCTCTCCCTCTCTCTCTCTCTCTCTCCCTCTCTCTCCCTCTCCCTCTCTCTCTCTCTCTCTCTCTCTCTCTCTCCCTCTCTCTCTCTCTCTCTCTCTCTCTCTCTCTCCCTCTCTCTGTCCCTCTCTCTCTCTCTCTCTCTCTCTCTCTCTCTCTCTCTCTCTCTGCTGAAACGGGCCCCGCCAGCGCCGTTTACCGGAACTGGCAAAAAACAAATCGTGAGCTCAACAAAGCTCTTCTCCCAGCTTAGCGCTAAAGCTCTTTGTTGTGCGGCGCTTGTGTCTGTCTGGGCTGAGCGACGTGGCATGGGCTCCTAAACTCCCGCGGCTGGCACAAAGCGGGCAGCTGTGCCAGTCTGGGAGAGGCCTCTGCAGGGCCTCCTGAAAGGGGCACGTCTGCCCTCGCCGCGCCCGCGCCGCTCCATTCTGACACGGCCCCGCGAACAAACAGGGCACGCTGGAAATTTAAATAAACAGCCGAATTAAAGCAAATGCCTGCCATTTATTTATAGTGCTACTTCTAACAGTCTGACTGGGGGAGAAAGCAAAAAGGAACAACCGCAATTTGATTGAATTAAAAATAAAATAAAAATAAATACATTTCCAAGTGGGGAATTGGAAATGATTTAGACAGAGGATAGTGTTTTACTATTTGTAAAAGCAGAGCTTAAAATAAATAAAAGCATGAAAAAGCAGTTCTCCTTCTTAGACTACATGTTAAATATGGGTAATTCCTTGGCATGTAAATAAGCCATAAACGTGTTACTATGTTGTGCTATATGTTTTGCATATTGTTGATGCATACGTGCATTTGTGTGTGTGTGCGGGCGTGCGTGAGTGTCTGTATGCCTGTGTGATCTTACGTACATATGTACACACACAAGCAACTGTAAACATTTAGTATTTTAAAAATGTGCATTTATAATAAATTTTAAAAAAAAATACAAATGTAAAAAAGCTCTTTGGTTCGTTCCATAGTGGGAATGTGTGTGCGGAACAAAAGGAAGTTTATTGCTGGTGAGCGGTGGCTGCGTGCGGTGTGGTGCGGAGCGGTGCTGGAATACTGATTCCGCCTGCGAAATTTTGGCAGGAGACGGCGGCGCCCCCTGGGCACTGCCAGGGCTGAGCTGCCCCCTTCGCATCGTGGCAGCCATGCTCTCTTTGTTGTGCAGTCACTGCCTTCCACACCAAGGAGATAAATTAGTATAATTAATAACGGGGAAAAAGGGATTCCAATATTCATCGGGGCCCTTTTAATTCCCGCTTTTATTGCCCTTTGCTATCCGAAGAGGTGCAGCTCTGCCATCAGGAAGATCGGGCGATGGGGAGGAGGCTGGAGTCCTGCTTGGCTGTAGGAGGGGGTAGCGGATGAAACGTTTTTTTAAAATGAGGAACGGTTGAGGTGGCTCCAGAACGTAGCGCCCGTGTTTACCTTGGGCTTTGCCTTTTTAGGTTTCGCCGGCCGCGTTTTTTGGCGTGGCTTCGCGGGGGCTCGGAGCGCGGCCCTTCGCGCCCCCCGTACCCCCTCGGCCAGCCGACGGAGGGAGCGGGACGTCCCCCCGAACCCGAGCCCGCTGGCCCCTCTCCAGGGCTACTTCTTTTAATAAAGAGCGCCTTTGAAGAGTCGTTGGGAGTAACGACACATTTACTGCCACCACGCTGGCACCTCTGCCAACTTTCTGTCTTAATCCAAGGGGCATTTTAAATGGGGGTGGGCGGGCAGCGAGGGGGTTCGACATCTCGGCACCGCGTATTAAGGGCCGTTTGTCTGCCAATGAGAAGCTCCTCAATTTGGTGTTTTAAACCCTTTCAAATCAGGATGGGGGGATTTATGTGTGAGCAAAATCCCTAAAGAGGAGAACAGTTTTGTATGGATGCAGAAACTTAATTAATATTCCCCTTAAGGATAAATAGTTTAGAAAAATTTGGTCAAGAATCTTTACCCCCTTCATCTGTTCTTTTGTTGCTGCCAGGGTTCAGGGATAAAAAAGGAAGGAAAATAATATTGATCTGAGGATGTATCCTTCTAGCTTGCTGTCAAACGGGGCTTTTAGGAGCAGGCCTTTGTGTGTGTGTGTGTGTGTGTGTGTGTCTGTGTCTGTGTGTTTCTGTGTGTGTTTCTGTGTGTGCCTGTGTGTGTCTGGGTCTGTGTCTGTGATGGTCTGCATGTGTGTGTGTGTGTCTGTGCGTGTGTGTATGTGTTTCAGTGTGTGTCTGTGCGTGTGTCTGTGTGTGTGTGTGTTTCTGTGTGTGTGTTTGTCTGTGTGTGTGTGTTTGTGTGTTTCTGTGTGTGTCTGTGCATACGTGTGTGTCTGTGTGTCTGTGTGTCTGTGCGTGTGTGTGTGTGTGTCTGAGCCTGCGTGTAAATTGCAGAAGTTAGGTGCATGAGCAGATGTTTCCTGTTTGAGACAGTGTGAAGATTATGGTTAACAGTGTCTTCCTGGTAGTAGTGCCTTATACCATTCTGACTATAAATGCTTCTCCTCTCTTCTTTCATATTTCATTTTGTTCTGTTGCAGCCACAGGAGAGTAATCGACCCATTTGTCCATTTGCTTATTTCTATTTTGAACGCCTCTCATTTTGAAATGGCTAGAGAGAATTTCTTGTAAAGAAAATTGGTTTGGGAAGTGTTTAGTTTTATTGAGTTTATTGCCTTGTACCCCTTAGTTTCAGTTCACATTTGGTTGGGTTATAGCTTAAATGATCCATTTTGTCTTTGTTTTTTTTTTAGAAATAGTCAACATTGCAACTGCTGCTATCAGTTGTGTTATCAGAACTGAACTTCAGCAGCTGCTGATTGTTATGGTTATGAGACCGACAGCATTCGCTCAAGGTTTGAGGAGGAAAAATAGTTTTTAGAGTGTAATTTACTGCATTTGTGTCCATTTGAAGTTTGTTAGAACATTGATATGTGAAGATTAACAGACACTGTTTTTAATTTTGCTGCTGACAAAATAAAAAACCATGATAATTTTGGATCATTTTAGATACACAATTATACTGCATATATCACCTAGGACAAACTGTTGATATGAAACTAGGGATGACCAATTAGGGTTTTTAGTGCTTGGGTACTTTGCAGTACATCCACTCTCCATAAATTTCAAATGAGCTCCAATGTTTTGCTGAAAAGAACTTCATTCATTCAAATTCAGTTATTGTATAAAATGGATGTGCTTTGCTTCGTTATTGTACCTTGCAATTAAAAAAAAAAAAGATCATGAATTCCCTTATTTTTATGAAGCATTTTGTCAGTTGGCATAACAGTGGCTGGTTTATATTGTTTATATGAACATAAATCACTAAAAAGTGAAACATTGTAAACATGTATTGTAATTGTGGAAGTAATTTTTTTTTTTTCCAGAGAAAGTACATCAGTGGCAAAATTCATATATTCCATGTAATTATTTTTAAAAATCCATGATGCTGTTTGTCTTTTTAAACAATGTCCATCAAAAACAGACAGAAAAAAACCCCAGAAATATCTTGGTGGAAATAAAATAGAAATGCAAATTGAAAACTTGGAAAAGATTTGCTTAGTAGAGTAGCGTTGGTTGAGAGCGTGCTAACGAACAGAGGTCACCGCTCGTCACCCTGCTTAGCTGCTGATTAATGTGGGATATTAAGGTATCAGCTGGACGGGGCGGTCTGATCAGGCTCTTCAGCGGCGAGCCGTACTGGACACTCGCCCTAAATTCATTACCGCAATTTGGGCCGAATGAGGGCAAATTGTTTGCCTGCGCACCCTCACCTTCGGCGGAACTCCTCCGCCGCGCGTCCTCTGAAGCGGTTTTGGCACGGGGCGCGGCGCGGTCCTCCAGAGGAGCGCGGGGGCCTCAGCGAGAGCCGGTGCCAGCCAGACGCAGCCGCGCGCGTTCGCTCTCTTTTGTCCTGAGCTGAGGCTAACGCTTTCTCTGCTCCGTTTCTTATTCACGTGCGCTAAAACAAGGGGTTGTGTCGCGCGCTAGCTTCGCTGCTAAAACTTAGCGCACAACGGCCTGTGCTTTAATGCTGTTCAGGGGGTGCTATGTTTAAGCAGTGCAGTGAATATATTCACAGCCCTGACCTCTCAAAGTCATTTTTTTTAAGTGAATGCTGGTATTCAATTGATATTTCTGCCAAAATCTATTTTATTTGTTGGGCTTTTCAGTGAACATATTCTGAGCAGTCATGTACAGTACAGTTTGTAATTCTCAGGGTCAGTTTTGAGTTGAGTACTTCAGTGCTCACATCCACATGAAGTCTGGACTTTATTTTGTGAGCTGATTAATCAGAGTGCTTTAAAAATGCAGGGAAAAGTCATCTTCATTGTCATTTCTGCAGTTTATATTTAGGTTGTTTTTTCTGGCGTTGAAGCCAAACTTTTTGCATGCTTTTAAAGCATATTTTTCAATTGAATGATTCCTTCATGGAGTTATTTTATTAAGCGCTCTGAAAACATTATTTAACACGGCGTAAGTGGTAATGTTTTTAGCATACACTGTGAAGCCTTATTAAAGCTTTGCCGAGGGCAGAGATTTGGCATTAATGTGACAGCGCTGTGACCAAAGTGACTTCCTGTCACCTCCGTGCGGAGGCTGGCTGGCTGGCTGTTGGGGCTCCACGCTTTAATGTAATTCAGCGTTTTAGAAATGGCTGAGATTGACAGGTCGTTCCCCTGAATGATGCCCTGCGCTGATGAGTCCAGGAGATGGAATTAACCTGCGCTGACCAGCGGTGGGCGGACAAGACAGGTTCAGCACCTCTGGCTGCGGCGGGGAGGGGGGTGGGAGGGGGGAGGGGGAGGGGGTGGGGTGGGGGTGGGGGGTGGTGTGTGGTAGTCTGCTCTGTGCCACCTCCAACCCCCCCACAGCCCGTCCCCATGAAATGAATGGGCCTGGCACAGGGCAGCAGGCTTCCCTTCAGAGAGGCCGCTCCAGTCAGCGTGCGCTGCTTTCCCCGCCGGGATGCATCCCAGCCGTTTTCGGTCCCGAATGAGGGAGCGGTAACTGAAAAGGGTCCGGCGCGCCCCGTTCCCTTTCCGAGCCCGCGCTGGGGCCGCGCCCCGCCGTCCGGCAGGTAGGAACAGGGAGCGTGCCTCCGTTATGTAACGCCTTTGTCCAGTCGGAGCGGGGAAAGTGACGGGTTCGCATTACACTCATTATCTTCCTGCAGCTGTTAATCTGCTTTTTTAACAAGCATTAGGGCCCGGGCTGAGGTGTGGGGAACAGTTCATTATAATTTGTGACCTTGCCTTCTTTTAGCACGCAGCTCCTGCTGTGTGTTTCCCTCGCTCTCCTTTTCTCCCCTTCCATCAGGCTTTTAGGCAATTAAATGCGGGGATATTGGCATTCAGGCTCAGTACAGTGCATTCCGAAAATTACCGCAACATCTGACCGGCTAGTGCAATTAGACTGATGGAGCTTTGATTGAATTAAAATGGATGTAGAAGAGGGAACTTGGTGTAGTTCACTTCGACGTCTCGTCTCTCGTCAATGACTGGTGTCAACAGTTTAACAGCAGCCGTCTAATCGCTGGCCAACGCCGCGGCCGGCTGGACGGCTCTCACGGAATGTGCTGCCCCGGTGCTTAGACGTGTTATTCAGCAGAATACTCCATAGCGTGTAAATGGTTATGGATTGCCCTGTTAAAGAGCAGCAGCTTGTTTAGCGACTAAATTATGTGGATTGTGTCGTGCACTTCTCCTGCTTCCTCTGCTCCGCGTGGCCCTCGGTCGGCGACGCGTTTGGAAGGAGGCTCCGCGTGCGGCGCGGAGCTGGAGCCTCACGCCGGCGGTATCCGAGCGCGGCCGCGTCCGCGGCGGCTTCGATACGCGGCGCGGCGGCGACGCGTTAATGGCGCGCTCCACCTTAAGAGCCGGGAGGACGAGGAGAGCGAGAGATTCTGTGGGGGAGAAGGACGGGGCCCATCTGGAGAGCTCCGCGATGATGTCAGAGATACACGTGTAAACAAATCCAACAATAGAAACTCCGGCTAAATATAAATAAGAGCCGAATTAACACATTGAGGCATCGGAGAGGAAAAACGGCCACACAATGTTTTTGCAATGAAAGTGCGATTTATGTCAGTTACACCAAGGAAAAAGAGAAAAAAGAAAAAGAGAAAAGAAGCTATCTTGCGCCTGCTGGTTCCATTACTTGTCATTTGGGTACTGGGCTATTATCTGATTTAAGAGGGCATTGTTATCGAAATGATTGTTTGTAATATAGCGCTTGTTATTATTGTGATTGTCGTCGGCGTCATTATCATTATGGTTATGGCGAGCGGCTCTAGGAGGAAGACGGCCATTAGCGGCGTAATCTTCTATCTCTTTAAAGCCCGTCCGTAGATATTTCTGCACAAGCCCGGTTTGATCCGCCCAAGCTTAGCCGGAGAGCATCGCGTCGCATTTGATCAGAGATTAGGGCGTATATCGCTGCAGGTTCGACCCCGGCTGAGCCCTGCCAATATCCACAGGAGCGATTCTGGAGGTATTTAAAGTGTCATTATGTGGCGGCTTACGGCAGAGCCGTCTCTTTACCGCGCGCGGCGCGGGCGCGTCGGCGGGGGGGCGGGGGGGCTGGATTACGCGTATGTGGAACGCCGCTCCGCGCTCACGTTGTTCGGAGAGGCCGGGGCGCGGTGCGGTGCCGGTGCCGGGCTCGTTCTCAGCGCGTCCGCGCGGCGATCATCATCACCGGGGGAAGGGTGGGGGGGGGGGGGGGGCGATGGAGTGGCGAGGGGGTCTGTCAGCACGCGCGGTCTGATGTGCCAGGCATTTTAACAGAGGAGTAAAGCCACTGTGTGCCAAGCACCCTCCATTTCGAGGTCAAAGGTCAAAGCGAGAAAAAATGACAATAACTAAAAAAAAAAATAAAATAGAAAAAACTGCTTTACATACGTTTCGGAAAAAACTCGGAGAAGTGGCTGAAAGAGAGGAGCCGCTGAAGGAATCCAAAGTGTAGCCAAACACCTTAATTGTGATGCATTTCCTGATTCTCTCTCTTCCATTGTCGGCACTGCTCCGGTGCCATATGGTCTACCATGGAACATTTAACTTGTCAGATATAATGGATTGTCCTGGAAGCAGATTTTTGCTTTGAGCGCTCGGCGTCTCTCTTGCATTTCGGTCGGGGCTGCGGGCGGCGGGATGAGGGATCGCGACGCGTTCGCGCCGGAGAGCCGCTCGCTCGGTTCCCCTCCAGACAGTGACCTATCTGCCACCAAACGTTCCCCCGCGCGGCGGAGGCATCATCCCAGGCGCTGGCCACGCCGAGAGCCTGTCACCATCATTTACGTCCTTTGGAGTTAATAGATTGTGCGACTAATTCAGATATCTTGCGCGTCGAAATGCCGCTGTAATTCTCGACAGAAAAACACAAAGATACCCCCCCACCACCCCTTCCTATTCAACCCCCCCTCAGCTCACCCACCCCACCCACGACCCAGGCTTCACTGCCAAGGTTCTTTATGCACTCTGTTCCTGTTTTTATGTTCTCTGTCAGAGTATATATATACGCTGAACTAAATAAAAGTGTTCAGTTTTACAGCATGTCACTGTCTGATCAAATAAATACTTGTTCGTGACCTAATGTTAGAAAATTTCCTGCCAACTCCATACCTTTGAATTTAATGCAAATTCAGGGCTTCTGAATTCACCTTTATTTCCCTTTTTTCTACTTGCAGTGATTTAATTGATTAGAATAGATACTTGATTTCAGGCTTCCTGCAAAAAGTCAGTGTTTTTATTTGAGATCTCGAAGTGGGCTCAGTTAGCTGTTGTGGACAATGAGAATACATTTTTTTGAATGTAGGAGGTTTTTTGTAGGATTATAGTTGAAGCAGACAGGGCAATTCTGTTTACATTGCTGCTTTCTACCTCCAGTTCCCAGAATGCAGTGAGGTTGTGCAGTCCAGATAGAGTCATAGATGGTAAAATGCATTCTGGGGGCTGATGAATTTGTTACAGAACCACAGATTAGCCTATTTATGGCTTAATTAAAAAGAGTATAAAAATGAAGTGCTGACCAATATTGATTCCTGTGTTAGCTGGCGTATGGAGCATTGATGAAATTGCGGTTGAGTCATACTTTATGCCCAGAGAGGAATAGCATTTCAGAGCCGTCACTGCTGATAGGGTCACGTCCCCGTCTCATTCAACCCCAAGCCTTCTTTTTCTTTTTAACACTATGCAGCGCCACACATGCTGACAGTCGCGTAGAAAAGCCAGCCTCTAGATTTAGGCTGCTAGACAATCACAAGCCGCGATTCCCGGTGCACACCTCCATTTCCGTGAGAAAAAGAGAAAGCCATTCTTCGGCTTGTTTGTATTCATTCCACTCTGAATTCCATTTTGTGTACGGACGACTTTCAGATGACAGCGTCTTGTTATCTCGCGTTTCAAAGACGGCCCGTTTTCAGCCTCGACTTGAAATGGCCACAGACCCGAACGTGGCCCCAGAATTCAGCAATTTACTCTCACTCCGCTGCCGCGGCGGAACAAACGCAAAAGGATTAGGCGACCGTCGCTTTGAAAGGGAATTTCATTTGGGAAGTTGCTGCTTGTGTTTTAAGAAGAGTGAAAAGAGGGCGAGCGTGCGATGCATTGCGGAACGGGAGCTCTGAGCGTATGTTTTTCTCGAAGGCCGACGGAAGAGCGCGTTTGGAAAGAATAAAAAGCGAAGCGGAGACCAGGACGGAGGAGGCCGTGTCTCTCTCCCAGTAGCCCAAGCAGAGACCAGGACGGAGGAGGCCGTGTCTCTCTCTCAGTAGCCCAAGCGGAGTGGAGGACGGAGGAGGCCATGTCTCTCTCTCAGTAGCCCAAGCGGAGACCAGGACGGAGGAGGCCGTGTCTCTCTCTCAGTAGCCCAAGCGGAGAGGAGGACGGAGGAGGCCGTGTCTCTCTCTCAGTAGCCCAAGCGGAGAGGAGGATGGAGGAGGCCGTGTCTCTCTCTCAGTAGCGGAAGCGGAGAGGAGGATGGAGGAGGCCGTGTCTCTCTCTCAGTAGCCCAAGCGGAGAGGAGGACGGAGGAGGCCGTGTCTCTCTCTCAGTAGCCCAAGCAGAGACCAGGACGGAGGAGGCCGTGTCTCTCTCTCAGTAGCCCAAGCGGAGAGGAGGATGGAGGAGGCCGTGTCTCTCTCTCAGTAGCCTCAGCGGAGACCAGGACGGAGGAGGCCGTGTCTCTCTCTCAGTAGCGGAAGTGGAGAGGAGGATGGAGGAGGCCGTGTCTCTCTCTCAGTAGCGGAACGGACGGAGAGGGTGTCTCTCTAGCCAAGCGAGAGGAGGATGGAAGGGGTCCGTGTGCTCTCTCAGTAGCACCGAGCAGGGAGAGAGGATGGAGGAGGCCGTGTCTCTCTCTCAGTAGCCTCAGCGGAGACCAGGACGGAGGAGGCCGTGTCTCTCTCTCAGTAGCCCAAGCGGAGAGGAGGATGGAGGAGGCCGTGTCTCTCTCTCAGTAGCCCAAGCGGAGAGGAGGATGGAGGAGGCCGTGTCTCTCTCTCAGTAGCCCAAGCGGAGAGGGAGGATGGAGGAGGCCGTGTCTCTCTCTCAGTAGCCCAAGCGGGAGGATGGAGGAGCGTGTTCTTTCAAGCAGCGGAGAGGAGGATGGAGGAGGCCGTGTCTCTCTCTCAGTAGCCCAAGCGGAGAGGAGGATGGAGGAGGCCGTGTCTCTCTCTCAGTAGCCCAAGCGGAGAGGAGGATGGAGGAGGCCGTGTCTCTCTCTCAGTAGCCCAAGCGGAGAGGAGGATGGAGGAGGCCGTGTCTCTCTCTCAGTAGCCCAAGCGGAGACCAGGACGGAGGAGGCCGTGTCTCTCTCTCAGTAGCCCAAGCGGAGAGGAGGACGGAGGAGGCCGTGTCTCTCTCTCAGTAGCCCAAGCGGAGAGGAGGATGAGAGGAGGCCGTGTCTCTCTCTCAGTAGCCCAAGCGGAGACCAGGACGGAGGAGGCCGTGTCTCTCTCCAGTAGCCCAAGCGGAGACCAGGACGGAGGAGGCCGTGTTCTCTCTCAGTAGCCCAAGCGGAGAGGAGGATGGAGGAGGCCGTGTCTCTCTCAGTAGCCCAAGCGGAGAGGAGGATGGAGGAGGCCGTGTCTCTCTCTCAGTAGCGGGAAGCGGATGAGGAGGAGGAGGGAGGGCCGTGTCTCTCTCAGTAGCCCAAGCGGAGAGGAGGATGGAGGAGGCCGTGTCTCTCTCTCAGTAGCCAAGCGGAGAGGAGGAGGAGGCGGTTCCTTAGTAGCAAGCGGAGAGGAGGATGGAGGAGGCCGTGTCTCTCTCTCAGTAGCCCAAGCGGAGACCAGGACGGAGGAGGCCGTGTCTCTCTCTCAGTAGCCCAAGCGGAGAGGAGGAGGAGGAGGCCGTGTCTCTCTCTCAGTAGCCCAAGCGGAGAGGAGGATGGAGGAGGCCGTGTCTCTCTCTCTCAGTAGCCAAGCGGAGACCAGGATGGAGGAGGCCGTGTCTCTCTCTCAGTAGCCCAAGCGGAGAGGAGGAGGAGGAGGCCGTGTCTCTCTCTCAGTAGCAAGCGGAGACAGGAGGAGGAGGAGGCCGTGTCTCTCTCTCAGTAGCCCAAGCGGAGAGCGCAGGACGGAGGAGGCCGTGTCTCTCTCTCAGTAGCCCAAGCGGAGAGGAGGATGGAGGAGGCCGTGTCTCTCTCTCAGTAGCGGACGGAGAGGAGGACGGAGGAGGCGTGTCTCTCTCTCAGTAGCCAAGCGGAGAGGAGGATGGAGGAGGCGTGTCTCTCTCAGTAGCCCAAGCGAGAGACCAGGACGGAGGAGGCCGTGTCTCTCTCTCAGTAGCCCAAGCGGAGAGGAGGACGGAGGAGGCCGTGTCTCTCTCTCAGTAGCGGAAGCGGAGAGGAGGACGGAGGAGGCCGTGTCTCTCTCTCAGTAGCCCAAGCGGAGAGGAGGATGGAGGAGGCCGTGTCTCTCTCTCAGTAGCCCAAGCGGGAGAGAGGAGACGTGTCTTGTAGCAGGAGAGGAGAGGAGGCTGTCTCTCTTCAGTCACAGAGCGGGAAAGCGGCAGAGGAGGGAGGAGGAGAGGCCGTGTCTCTCTCTCAGTAGCCCAAGCGGAGAGGAGGATGGAGGAGGCCGTGTCTCTCTCTCAGTAGCAAGCGGAAGCGTGAGGGACGGAGGAGGAGGCCGTGTCTCTCTCTCAGTAGCCCAAGCGGAGAGGAGGACGGAGGAGGCCATGTCTCTCTCTCAGTAGCGGAAGTGGAGAGGAGGATGGAGGAGGCCGTGTCTCTCTCTCAGTAGCCCAAGCGGAGAGGAGGATGGAGGAGGCCGTGTCTCTCTCTCAGTAGCCCAAGCGGAGAGGAGGACGGAGGAGGCCGTGTCTCTCTCTCAGTAGCCCAAGCGAGAGCAGGACGGAGGAGGCCGTGTCTCTCTCAGTAGCCCAAGCGGAGAGGAGGATGGAGGAGGCCGTGTCTCTCTCTCAGTAGCCCAAGCGGAGAGGAGGATGGAGGAGGCCGTGTCTCTCTCTCAGTAGCCCAAGCGGAGACCAGGACGGAGGAGGCCGTGTCTCTCTCTCAGTAGCCCAAGCGGAGAGGAGGATGGAGGAGGCCGTGTCTCTCTCTCAGTAGCCGGCCGGTTTGCATGCAGGCTCTGTGGAGCGAGCCCTCTGCCTGGTGATTATTCTAATCAGCGCTGGCTGCCAAGCCTCTGAACCAGGCCGGGTGAGGATGAGCTCGAGCGCCCCCCCCCCTCCACCTGGCATGCGTGTGCGTCCTGGCCCCTAAACCCCCCCCACAGAACACCCGTGTCCGCGGTCGCTGAGTCACAAGGACGTCAGGAAGAGGGGTACCAGGTGACCAGGCCCGGCCCCCTCCCGCTCCAGTCCCCTCCTCCTCCTGTGGGCCAGAGCCCAAACCCAGACCAGAGAGGATTGTGGGCACGTCTCTGTTGCGTTGGATGAAGCCATTCTGGACCTGGCCACGTCGTTCAGCATCTGGCTACACGCGTAATGTCCTGTGGCTCTACCTTGCGTTTTCTGAATGACCTGTGAAGTCTATTATTCCTATTAAGGAATCCGCAGAAGATCGCGTTCTGTCCCCTGGGGGCAGTGTGGCGCACCTGGACACAGGTGCGAGCGCAGGCGGGCATGCCGTACCCGCCGGAACGCGCAGCGCGCAGCCTTTGAGGTCGGCGCAGGTTTGATGGGCGCCTTGTCTCTCCGAGCCTCTCCGTTTCTCAGCAGCTGCAGCCCACCCCCCCACCCCCCCCAACCACCCCCTCCCCCCGCATCTCCATCTCCAGCTGTTCCTGACGGATCACCTGCTCTCCCAGTACTGAGCCACTGCAGCCCTCCTCAGTGAGCGCTCCATAATTATGTTTGGGGGGTGGGGGGGGGGGGTGGGGGGCGGTGAGGCTGGGATGCAGTACTGACTCTCTCGGTATTTGCAAATCACACCCAGGAAAGGCTTTCGGTTGGACCAGCATTTCTCTGTCAACCTTTTAAAAATAATAGTCGTAGTGCTGGTATCTCATTTAAGTGTGTTGGTATGTCCAACCGAGGTGCGTCCACCATTCCCTGGGTTTCATTTTCAGTGAGCTGCCTTCTTCAGAGAACTTGAACATTAAGCTGGAATACGATTAGACTCAGCGTGTTGGAATATTGCTGAAACTGTTCTTCTTCAGGTTTTGTTTTGGATGTAATCCTTTAAGCATTTCTGGTTTGACGGTGTTAAGCCAGCGAAGACACGGCTGCAGATGTGTCTCAGCTTGAAGCTGGCTGCTCACTACTCGCGCTTCTTGAGTTTGGGTATGCAAAGAAGGCTTTATTTCATCCCAGAATGCCTATGTCCGTGTCAAGGGATGTCAGAGATGTATACTGCATACTTTTGTGGCATGACATGGCAGTGTTCGTTTGATCTCGATCAGTGCCAAGTACAGCTCCCTTAGCAAGGTCTTTAAAGCCAGGCGAAACTCCCGACAAGATCTTTACCAGTGCCAAGTGTGGCTCCTGGTGCGAACCCCAACTGTGCCAAGTACAACTCCTGACATGATCCTGAAGGAAGCAGAGTGTAGCTCCTGGTGCCATTAATGGGAAGAGGTGAGAGAAGTGTCCCGGAACATTCCATGCAATATGCATGACCGTGGAGGACCGGTGCACAATTCATGCGGCATGCGAGCCTCGTCATCGTTTCATCTGTCATGCAGAGCAAGGCTACCGTGCAACATCTCCCGCTCTATTTGGGCGGGAACTGTACCGCTAGACAACTCCCTCTGAGCATGACCGTGGCTCACAGTCAGTCAGTCGGAAACATTGGTAAGAACCAGTGGACATAGAAGGGCGTGTGCTATGACTGCTAGGGTTTTATTGGTTTTACAGTATGTTGTTGCTTGCAGTTTGTTGTTTCAGTATAGCCTTTTCAATGGGGTGGCAGTTTGGATTGGGAAGTTCCTTTTAGAATGCATCATTTCACATCGATTTTTTAATGCTCTCATATGCAGTGAGCTTCATAATGTTTGGGACAAAGACTTTTTTTTTCTTGATTTGGCTCTGTACTCCATGATTTTACATTTGTAATCAAACAATGTACATGTGGTTAAAGTGCAGATTCTCAGTTTTTATTAAAGGGTATTTTGATACATTTTGGTCTCCGCTTAGAAATGTCAGCACTTTGTCTACATTGTCCTCCCATTTTGTTTTTGTTTTTTTGTGCAGGTATAAGAGAGCTTTCAGTATCGAGTCTTGATTCTAGGCTTTTGATTGCTTTTGGAGTCTGTTACTGGCATTTGCCAACACGAGGACCGGTGTTGTGCCAATGAAGCCATTATGAGACTGTGAAATAAGAATAAAAATAGTCAGAGACATAGGCAAACCTTTATCTTCCCAAAATAAATGTTTGGAACATCATTATGAAGAAAGAGAGCTCTGGTGAGCTCAGTAATCGCAAAGCGCCCGGTAGGCTAGGGAAAACCTCTAAAGTTGATGACCGAACAATTCTCACCATAATGAAGAAAAACCCCCAAACACCTGTCCGACAGATTAGAAGCTCTCTTTGGGAGGCAGGTGTGGATGTTTCAGTGACTACTGTCTGCAGAAGGCTTCACAAACAGAACTACACTACACCGAGGGTACACTGAGAGATGCAAACCAGTGTTTAGCTGCAAAAACAGCATGGCCAGGTTTCAGTTTGCTAAGAAGTACCTAAAAGAGCCTGCAGAGCTCTGGAAAAAGGTCTTGGGGACAGATGAGACCGAGTGATGGCAAGAGCAAAGTGCGGAGGCCAAAACTGCCCAAGATCCAAAGCACCCACTCTCATCTGTGAAACTCTCATCATTGGGTTAAAGTTTGGGCATGTATACACTTAAATAAAAGCTGAGAAGGTACACTTTAGCCATGAGTGAATTTTTTTTCTTACAAATTGTGTGAGCAGAGAGCCGAATCAAGAAAAAAATATGTCTTTAAAATATGTCCCGAACATTATGGAGCTCACTACATTATATAATTAAAGTAAAGGTAGTGATGGACAAAGGCATTCAACTCGGGTCCTAATTGTGCCAGCTCCCAACTGAGCCCTCTGTAGAACTGCCTGCCTACCCTCATAACAGGCTTTATAAAGCAGGTTCTGCAGGATCCTCCACCATCATCTAGCAAGAACACGGCTGATAATACCGGCTCATTTTTTAATATTCCAGCGGGTGAAAAAAGCCAGGTTGAATGTGTGATTGCCAAGACCGTGGACACCCGGAATAGCGTATATGAAAGTGCAGAGGCATGTACAGCTATGCATGTAGAGTGCATATGAAAGTGGGGATGACAGACGTGCCCCTGTGCTGAGGAGGAGGAGTGAGAGCGAGGTCGTTTCACCCAGCTGACCAGCTTTCAGCGACTTGACGGCGCGTAATGAGCGGAAATCCCAACCGGGTTTCCACTCAGACCTCCGACCCCGCACCCCCCCACACCCCCCGGACAGGGGAGACATTCGGCTGTCTTCACCTGTTCCCCCATTTTTAGCGACCGGTGCTCCAGTGCGGACGAGGGCGCGTTTCACATGGACTTTCCCCATACGTGAGCCCTCCTCTCCGGTCACCCACCTCCCGCCCGCCTGCCTGCCTGCGCTGGTCGTGGTGGTATGGGGGTGGTGGGGGGGGGGGGCAGTTTTTGTTGGGTTCCCTGCGGGGGCATCGCTGGGCATTCCACCGGCTGCACCGAGACGGAAACGCCAAGCGGCAGCTGTGTGTCTCCGTCTCTCCTCACCTCTCATGGTAAAGCTGCTGTGGCATGCCAGACAGTGCAGTGCACAAGCGTCGTCTGAAAGGCCTGGGCCCAGTTTAAAATGCCCGTGTTTACATTCTGTGCTCAATTATTAAAGGCCCATTTTTCACATGAAACCAAGGGTCTAGCAGTTGGCTTGCAGAGTCAAAATCTGATACCTTGAGATTGCCCAGAGAAGTAAAGAAAACACACTCGACTAAAAGGAATGTGGGCTTAGAGAAAGGAAGAACACTTCCTGCTGCAGTTTTCGAGGGACCATTCACCAAATGAAAAATACCCAATCAAAGAAATAAATAAAATTGTCTGTATCAAGCAAACCTGATGTGCTCCCATATTTATAACACAGCTGCTATTGAATGGACGTGCAAAGAAAAAAAAAAAAGCAGTTTTTTCCTTGGATAACATTTGAAAGGGTGTGGCGGTTCAATAGCATGGATGCAGTTTCCCCCTGCCCTGGACTAATGTGTGCGGTGAGTGGTGGAGGTCTGGCTGGCGGAGGTGATTATAAATGACTATAGGAAGGAAGATTAGCCCTGCCGCTCCTCAGAGAGGAATTGGGGCTCTGGCGGCCCCGCCGCGTCCTTCCGCTGGGACCGCATCGGCCAGAGCCGGACGGCGCTCTGTAAAAGCCCCTTTCACCCCGTCCGATGGGCGCGGGGGGTAATTAGGGCAAACGACTGCAGATAGAGGGGTGAGATGAGGCAGTCGGACTCCTCAGTAAGGTGCTTAGTCTGAATCCCATTCAGACCTCGGCCAAATAAATGTGGTATGTACTCAGTATAAAATATACGGCATGGAAGAACAGTTTAAGTAATAATGTAGTATTGACTTAAAACGTTTTTTTCCACTATTATATAACATTAAGCTAATTTGGCATGAAATGGAAGATAATTGGTGTTGGGTATGCTTATTTTAATAGAACAGCTTTTTGTTCTGTAATTTCTAATGTGATAATCAGATTTTTGGTCAAAATTACATTTATAGGAAACTAAATTCACATTTTAATTGCAGCAGTATTTTCATTAAATACGGTATTTGTATGTTAGCGTAGCTGATTGAAATGTATAATTATTAATTTTATGCTGACTTGTAGTCATATTGTGCTATTTGTTTTTTCACACATTGAAGCACAAACCCTTTTTTGCTTTTTGTTTTAATTTCATTGATATGAATGGTTAAGGGCAATTTTTACATATTTTTAGTTATGGAATTGTAAAGGAAGAAGATTAATCAGTAAATCTCAATGTAAATTCTTAGCATTGTAATGTGGCATTTCTGTCCAAATGTATTAGGCCTAAACTGTAGGAGTTTATTGCTGAATACAGCCTATAGTGGAAATGCCGAATATGTATTTGCAATTGCATTTAGTAGTTGGATGAAAGAAGCTATTTGGTCATGAACGATCATAAAGGAAAGATACTTTTGATTGCCTTTTCTTTAAGCCCTTATAGTGTTCTTTAGAATAGTGTCATTTCAGTTTCAGTTTGGTTTCGCTAGTCATCCAGTGTTTTTCAAATGAAAATTAAACATGCAATGCTGTTTAGGTTCATTAAACAACATATTCAAAATATATCATTTTTCTCTTATGGGTTCACAAGATTCACAATAATGTGTTGCTATGTACCCAACCCTGTGAGACCTGTCAGTGGGTCTCCAAACGTAGGTTCCGATTCAGTACGTTTTAAGACAATGAGCACTGTATTCCTTATTTGTTTTTTTTCCTTTCGCCAAGATGCGAACAAATAATGCATTCAGTCAGCGAAGGCACGGACACACCCGCGTTTCAGAGGGGGGAGGCGGACTTCGCTGTTACACTGGTTGTTATTCACTTAACGTTTTCTGACCGTTGTTGTAAATGGTTAAAGCTTAGTGAATTAGAACGCCCGCATGTCAACCGAACTCCTGAGTTTGTGGCTCTTGCGAATCTTTAATGAACTCATTTGAGGGAAAGCCTCTTCTGATCACTTTGAGCCACTGAGGGGTGAGTGTGAAACGGACAGACGTGTAACATTTAAAGCGAGAGAGCTTAATTAAATGACTAAAGGTTATCAATGCGCTTTCCTTTCTGTTATTTCTAGTCGGAGTGGTGACTCTTAGAACACTGACATATGAAGAAAAGAAACGCTCCTCGTTTCACAGAGACGTTAAATAGGCTGTGTCTGCCTGAGAGAAAAATAAAACAATTTTGTAAAATCTTCAGGTGGTCATGTGGATTTTACTTGAAAAACAAAGTATGACAGAAGTGAAATGTGACGTGGACCCTCAGCCCAGAGTGACTGCTTCTGGGCTAAAGTATTTATGCCCCTAATTGAAAAATGTCCCCCCCCCTTTCTTGCCTATTTGTAATCCCGCTCTTTTTTACTTGAGTGGTGAATTTTTAACATTTGGCTGTCAGCTCCCCTTGGAAGGAGAGACATGTACAAAATGAATGTTAAGTACATCTAAATGCATTTTTACACAATAAATTGGCCTCATCTTTTTGCATTACAATGTGTAACCGAAATTTATGAGCTAGGACTTGCATCCTTCCTTTGTGCTGAGAAAAGCTAAGTGATGTTCAGATCAATAATAGCTTTTCCTGGATTTCGGGGATCCAGTCATCCTGGATGTTGCTTCAGGAATTCTGCATGTTATTTTGTTCTTACAGGAACATAATGGAGTGCATTGTTCATTTGTTTAGGTTTTAGTGTATAGCATAAAGCTGTGTGTGTGTCTCCAACAGGCATTGTGTTTCAGGTATTGTGGAATTATAACCCAAATCCCCCACACAAAAGAGAATGAATGTTTAAATTTCTCTTGTAACTGGTTGAAATAAATAAATAAATGAAAATATGTGGAGGGCAGGAGTTCGTTAAAAAAAAAAAAAACGAAGAGTACATTTCCAGTATTACCATTCATAACACCACAGCAGTCAATATATATATATATATATATATATATATATACAGAAGGGCAAAACAACGAGCAAAACACCAAAAAACCCAGACCAAGGTACTCCATGAAGGGAAAAAAAAAAAAAAAAAGGAAAAAAGATTTGAGCTCTAATGCCATCCTTATGCGTCTTTTAGTAGTTTTAGCCATAGGGCTTGGCAGTGCCACCATTGTCACCGTGCCAAAAAAAAATCTGCAGTGACTGCCGCATTTCAGTAACGGAGGTTTGTCTGAAACAAACAAACGCACGCACGCAGAGCAGCAAGCCGCGGTACCGGCGGCTCTCCTTCGCCTTTATGGGTAAAAAACAAACCCGCGGGGGTTCGGGGCTTCGGGTTTTTCTTTTTTGGCTTCGAAACCGAGAGATTTTCAAAGCAAAACGACTCGCTATATTGCCTAATATCTACGGAAAAAAGCACAAAGGCAAATGGCTTTTTGCGTGCGCTGCGAACAGGGCGTGTGCCACCCTGGGCAGGCGTATTGTGTCTGTTCTATATGTGTTTACCTGTGCATTCATATTCCTATATTTGCTTTAGCTGTTGTCTATGTGGGTTTGTTGGTTTTTTTTATTATTGATTTCTCGACAGGGGAGGGTGGTTGGATGGGTGGGTGGGTGGGTGGATGGGTGGGTGGGGGGCTAGATAATGAAGGCTCTTTTGCATTGGGGTGCCTGCCTAGAATGTAATCAAGCGCATTCAAAAGAACTTAACAAGTGCACAGCTCCCATGAAGCTTATGTTGAATTTTAATTTTCCGGAATTCTGCCGCCTATAACCTTATCAATAGTTTGCGGAACGCAGCGGTGGCGCCGATCGGCAAACAGATCGATCGATGCGATGGCTGGCGAGGACAGAAGGCATCGTGTATTCCGCCCAACCTTTTTTCATTTATTCATCAATCTTTTGATTTATTCAGCTATCCTTGTGCCAAGGAATTGACAAGTCTGCCAGGGATTTTCAGTTGGGTGCTCATCGACCAATGTGTAAAATTAATTTTGAATGCAAAATTAGCTGCTTTCGAAGAGAAACAATGTTTCGGGCTCCGCTGTTTTTTAATTTATTTTTTTTATTTATTTTTTATTTTTTATATTGAATGTTTTGAAGCCAGCTTCCCTATGGCTACAGTGGCTTTCCTTTAGTACCTTTCAGACTTTGTTGGAGTTCTGGAAGGGTGCCCATTGATGTCATGGAAACACTTGAATTACTAAGAATGATTCATGTCTATGCAGTTCGCCCATCCTCCCCCACATAAAACAGGAATAGATTTTTTTTAACCCTTCGTTCCTGTTTGCCTTCATGTCTCCTCTCTGTGACTGCTGCACTCACACTTATATATTTCACATGCATCCAAACTGAAAGCAAAGCCAATGACAAGAAGAACTTCATTGTAACCCTTGTATCTTCGATATAAAACGTTATTGGTCATTTTCAGAAGAATACACAGTATGCTTTTCCTCTGTTTTCTGTGTGTTGTTCATTATTTATTGAATAAATCATCCACACATAACCGCTTTGCAGCAAATGGTGAAAGAACAAGTCAAAAATTAAGCATCAGTCACTGACCTGGCAATGAATATAGTCTTGATCTGGTATGATACAAAAAAAGATAGAAAAACATATCATATGAAATAGGCTAGCGCAGGACCCTTTAAAAGCGCACTTGGCACAGACTGGCAGTGCCAGTCCCCTGCCCAGCCCGCCCCTCCCCCTTACCCCTGACCTTGACCAATCTGCTTCTTTTTGTCATTCGTCACCCCGTTGCCAGGTTCACTTCAGTGTAGACGTGGGCGCTTGCCAAAGCGTTCTGCCCTGCCTTCCAAAAAGGCTTCTTTTTTCCATTTTATCCATCTCTTAATTTAAACACATTTGTATTTTTTAAAAACTTATATAAAATATATATTGTTTTCTTTCATCTCCCATTGAATTTTTTTCTTTTCTGCCAGCCAGTGTTTCCCTTTCCTGTAGGGCTCGGGGTTCACTGCATTGTCATGTAAAATTCTGTGTTGTGCAATGCTTTCAAAAAAAAGAAAAATGCTAAAAAAAAACGAAACAATACAGGAACCTTAAACACACCGTACGTGGATGGACATGTCTTTTTATCCTATGGAGATTGTTTCCACATTTATACACAATAAATGCCAGCGCAGGGCACGGAATGATAGCTGCATTGTGCGTGAGTCACAGTTGTGAGCTACTTCTGAAACTTGTAAAAGTATAGTAAAACCACAATGTTGTTTTCATGAAAGATCAATGTTTTTCTGTATATTTTTTTCTTTGATATTGCTGCGAAGACAGAAGAGAAAATATGAGAGTTTACAGGCTTATTTGGAAAGATTTCTCTTGGACGTCATTGCGTTTGACATGCGTGTTGATGTAAGGAAGGTTAAACGGGCACGTCAGAGTTATCTGAAGAGAACAGAAGACTGAAAAGCGTTCCTCCTTCTCTTCTGCTTAATGCAAGGCTTCACAGAAACAAGCTAACCTAGACACCCCCATTTCCTGTGATTTTCTTACAGTATTAACGCTTTTAAATTACCGGCTTTGTCATTTTGTATTTTTAATTTTTAATTAGCCAGCACTTAAGACGACTGACCCATTCGCCCTGTGGCTCAATTAAGGGCCGAGATTGTTCTGTATTTTTTTATTATTTAACATTCTTGGCAGTTGAAAGCTTTTGCAGCGTAAAAGGAACTAGATATTTTCAGTCTGTCCATGGATCAGTATCAATTTTCATAATTTCATACTATTTCTACCACTGCTCCTGCCCCTTCTGCTAATGCTGCATTTAATATTATTAATATTTTGCAACCTGGACACACATTTTCATTAGCATTTTCCCCTTTACATTCAGTGGTTAATGTTTCATTTAAAAGGTTAATTCTTAACATAAATAAAATGGTGTCATGCTTTTCATAATTACCATTGCATTCTATTTACTAGCATGAATGCTTGACAGTTACAGTGTAAAATCTGTTGTACCATTGCTGTGTAAAAAAATAATATTTTGTAATTTTAATAATGTTTCAGGACTAGTCCTTGAACATGTCATGAACTAACATAAATTATTATGTATTACTCTTCAGTAAAATACGTTTTCTTTAGATTTGTAAACATGTACTAGCATTTAGAAATATTTGTATGAACTGTCTTCATTAGTATATAAATCTGATCAGTAATTTTCTTTCAGACGTGGCATTAATAACACTTGATTTTTTGGCGGGTATTTTCCCTCTCCCCTCTTTGGAAATTTCGTCAGTCATAAAAAGTGATTTTCGGGGTAAATTGTGAAGCTGTGGATGTGCAGTATCTTGGCTGTGGAGCAGATTCGCATAAGAGCCCGCCTGTCCCTAGGCGAAGACTGCACACAATCCCCCTTCACACCTAGGGCAACTGTGGGGGACAGGCAGATCAAATATCTAATGGGATTAAAAAGGAAGAAAGCCCATGTTGAGGGGCAAGTTGGAGGCGTTCCATATTTGTTTTCCCGTTGAAAAAAAAAAGAAGAAAAAACATTTGCAGCTTAATTTTCTGAAGAAATTGCCTGTCATGAGACATCGTTTTGAAATTATTATTCATTATGGAGCCTGTCATTCACTGTGTACAGGAAGTTTGGGTCTCTGTTACTTTGTCAGTGTGGTTGTAGGAAGTGGAGACGTACCTGCTTGACTGGGCTCTATCCAAATCATTGTTTATGTATTTGCATTGAATTTGAAAAATTGTGTTTTTCCAATTTTTGAAATGATTAAAGGAATGGCTTTACATTAGAACGGAAAGCCAGGAAGTTTGACTGTTTTTCTTTCTGTCCTGTGATGTGCTTAATCAAGTGGTTCATTAAGACCTCCCATAATAGCCTATGAGAGCCGGTTCCTAAATTCCAAATGAGTCAGCCTGGCAAGATCTCACGATCACGCATGAGCAGAGGCACTTTGGGGCTGGGGGGTGGGGTGGGGGGGGTGGTGGTGGTTATCTTTTGTCCTGGTGGAGAAAGACAGAGATGTTAAACTGGCTACGCGTGCATCTTGTATGAAAATATATTTGTTTATACAAAATACTGATGATTTTCTGAAGACATTGAATGTGAGAATAAAATAAGTAGCTAGGTTTCCTGAGCATCCAGTATACCACATGACAAAATATTAATTTCATTAACTTATTATGTGTAGCTCATCTTTTTAGTCAAAAGTCGTAACAAACCTGCAAACTTAAGTGGCTCCCGCACTGTTCAACTCTTTCCATTAGATCATTGTGCAGAAGACATACATCCCTCACAGAGGACATAGCTAAACTCCAGGAGCTGAAATTACTGAAATTATATTATATATATATATATATATATAAATTTGTCTATAATTGCCTTGAATAACCTGTCTGAAGTAATGTCTGGACTTACCTTTTGTGATAAAGGGGCTCTCAGTCACTGGCTGACAGCAAACCTCAACAAACTATTACACCAAATGATATTATATATATATATAACTATTACACCAAATGAAACTCTCATGGGAGGGCAGCTGAGAAGTGGGCCACTCAATTAGTATTTTTCCCGTAAAAAAGCAGGGGTTCCCAAACTTATCCAAAAAGGACCAGTGTAGGTCCACATTTTTGGTTTAGCCTAGCACTATAACACCTGATTTAACAAATTCACTAATCAAAGTCTTCAATAAAGACCTTCATATGTAGAATCGAGTGTCTTAGCACTGGGCGAATGCGAAAACATGCACCCACACCCGCCCTTTTTGGACCCCTGATGTAAAGTTAAGTGAGAGCCTTTATTTTGTTTACGGACAGTGGCCCAAATGAGTGCTGAATGCATACGGAGAGGGTATTGATGAAAAAACGAAAGCCGTTTTTACGACTCATATTTCAGCCTTTCTGAATGAGCTCCACGCCCCTCTGACTGGTTCACAGGGACGGTTTCATTATTCAACGCTATTCAAGCTTCTGCTGTCAAGGTCAACGAATGTACCGTGAGACGCGCCGTGTTTGTGATAGACACACCTTCTCATGATGTCATCGCTTGTTATGCGCTGTTGACTGCGTACGCGGATTTATTCTATGGCTTTTTAATGCTTTTCCGTCCTGTGCCCGGGCATCTGTTTTCAGTACGTGAGCTTTTCGCAACATCGTTGCTCATCTGTCCAAGTCTTCCTATGGCCCCTGCTTGTAATGTAGTTAATTTTCATTTCCTGGCATGCGGTGCGGTGAAGTACCAGCGACTAGGCATTCCAGGCCGGGGCTAACGGCACACACAAGCAAGGCTTCAACTGAAGCCTCATGAGAAAAAAATTAATCCAACCGAAAGTCACAGAGCATCTTCGTTTTGCTCTCATTCTGTGCTATTTCTCCCTTCCCTTCGCTGCACAAGTGCTGTTCTCATCAAAATGGAGTGAAGTTATTTTGTTTATCAGACAACTAAAAGTCCAGGTGTAGTTGGAAGAGCACTTTGTAAGTTTATAAATGACACTTCAAAAAAAAATCAAATCAAATTGGGCTCAGTTTAAATGCTTGTGGATAAGCTTGCAAGCAAATTATGCATGCAGGCATTTTTTGTGGATAAACCGTGTTCTAAGTATTATAATCGTTATACTTACGGCTGCAGCAAAAACAAATATTTGATGTTTGAAGCTCCAGCCCCCGAGATGCACCGTGTTTATTACCCGCATGCAAATGTGGGCTGCAGTTAAAAAGTACAGCTGCAAGGTGCTGGATATTCAGACTGAAGTGCTGTGTGGTTATGCCGAGGAGCACGGCAAGATGAGGAATGCAGGCTTTGGGTTAGTGGGGGGAGGGGGAAGAGAAAGGGGGGGCGGTGGTGTTGAAGAGCCAAAGAGTGTGAGTCTGTGTCGAAACGCTGTGTGTCCTCCTGGCTTGCAAGGATAGTGAAGGGGGAAATAAGCATCTCTCACCGTGGGTTTGAGGCCATGTTCCTCTCTGCTTCTGCGTGCTCCCATCCATGTTTTGAGCAAAACGCTTCACAGCGTGTCCTTAAGAGAGTCCATGAGCTCTGCTCCTTAATCTTAAGGTCTTCTTAAGTCACCTCTTTTTTATGAATACATTGTTGGTACTGAAATATATTACAGGGATAACCTTAGAATTGATTTCCGATTGAAGCAAACAGATCATTTGTAGAAGGTGGAAATTTGAGACTAAATTATTAAGATAAATAAATACATTTTCATCATCATGGCCCTACAATTGCTGTTCCACTAAACAAGTATTTGGAAATTAATCTAAATCTAAAGGTACAGATGCATCTGGTAGTTCTGCAAGGTAAAACCTGCAGGTGGGAAGTTGAGATTCTTTGTGTATTTTCTTGGCTACAGTATTTGATCAATATGTGTGATATTCTTTGGTGTGTGGTGCATAGCCACTGCCATGCTGTTGTTCACTCAAATTTACCAATTTGGTTGGTTCTGCGAGTAGCATTTATCAGGCAGAATGAATTCAGTCAAGGTCCTCTGCTGGAATGTAGTATGAGCACCTCATGCCCTTCCTCTAATGATGTGTCATTATTCCATTTGTGAAAAATAGTCTTTTTATACATTATCATCATATGCGTTTTTGTCACTTTAGAAAGTAGCTAATAGCCTGCATAGCTGAGTGAATTAGTGATGACACAGTAAGCATTTAACACACAGGGTAAATGTAGGTGTCCAGCACCAGAGGTGGAAAGTCCAGGGGTCAGAAAGTAAAAGTCCTGCCATGTGTTTCTTCCACCCATGAACTCAGTCTGCTTGCTGGTTTCACTAATTAGTTCTACCTCCTGGCTGAAGAATTGTGCTAATTAGCAAATCCAGGAGATTGGAACAAAACTACTGGAGTACTTTTACTTTCTGAATCTGGATTTTCTACATTTGTCCAGCTGGCTGTGTTCAAATGCATCGTAGTGGGCTGTAGTACTATATTGTAGTTCCTGTAATTCTGCAGATTTGAGAGCCAGTAATGATCAGCTCTTAAACCAAGTCCCTGAGTCTCAGGAGGCCTCAATACTGTGATGAATTAGCACAGCGTCTCCCTAGTCTTGTTTTGAAATTGTAGTGGTGATAAAATCATCTTTGCCCTTTTCCTTGCCAGAAAGGTGGGCTATCTGACACTCGCTCTCCATCACCTCTTCAGCGTGCAGAATCAGCAGTGTTAGATCTTGGCGATTTCCCTTGCACGCATCCAGAAATGTCATTCAGTGATAGTGGGAGAAATAGGGACATGCTGTATATGAGGAATATTTGTTTATGGAAGTTTTTTCTCTGTTTCCTCCACTCAGGTAAAGCTGAGAGAGCATCCTATGCCTACGGAAGGGAGTCCAGCTTACACGGGTGTCATCAGGTAAGGAGAGCCTTAAGGCAGATAGCCTAATTAACAGCGCAAGCAGTGCCCTGTTGCAGTGTAGCGATAATGCGTCTGATTTTCCAGCTCGGTCGGCACCACAGACTCAGCAAAGGTGAGAAGTCAGTGGTTTGGTTTGTGCTTTCTTCTGGAATAGTTTGTGGGATTTTGGGTTTTGGAGAACTGGCCTTGTAGTCGCATGATAAAGAGAGGAGTTGTGGGAGGCTCGGTTCAGACCTGTCCCTCTGAGCGTCTGCGAATCTGCGGAAGTTTCACGAGCGTAAAATTTCACGTGAGGCTTCTGGGCCAGTCTGGCTAAATCAGCAGAGGGTTGCTTTAATGTCTCACGGTAGAGTCCATGGATGTAATGCAGAAGCCTACCAAGTGTGATCATGCTTGCAGTATTTGAAAAGGCTACAGGTGACATTTATTCTGCTTTGAGGGTCTGACAACACGTAGGTCTTTACTCAGCCATTTGGTGTTTGTTCATGGAGAGTGGGGTGTTTTAACTCCTCATTACTTTACGGACCAGGGGCAAATATTTATTTAAACTTTTTCAATTGCTTTCAAAAATTGTTTCTTGGGTTGGTCCAATGCCTGGTTTTACCTTATGCTGGGGAATATGACAAATTCTAATCATAATATTTTCAGTACTGTCCCAACCATTAATGCAGTATTGGTTTGGATAGTACTCTATAAATAGTGCGTGCATTAATTCATGTTCATTTATACAGCATCTATTTGTACAGTGCTGTAACTGTTTGCAAGAGCAGTAGGGACAGTTTTGCTACATTGCCTGACATAATTAGGTCCAAGATTCTACACAGATTATAAATCCCATCAATATGTACACACTGGGCATTTTCAATGAAATGCATGCAAATATACAACAATAATAATAATAATAATAATAATAATAACAATAATAGTCTTGTCAAATAACAATCAGCTGTTACGTTGATACGTAGCAACATCTGAGAGTGACCAGTGCAAATGGGTGCTGGTTTTTTTTATTGGTTCCCTGATTCAATTACATTACCAAGGCAAGCAAAATAGCATAGTAGGCTAAATAATCATCACTATTGATTCATGAACAGTAAATTATGTTGAAAACCTGTTTAGCTAATACCTGTAGTGAGAACCTGTTTCAGGTGTTGGTTTAAAATAAATACTGTTAATGTACTGTTAATCTATTTCGTCACAGCAGAAAATCCTAGTATCCCCCAACATTCATTTTGTTTACATACATATCTTTCCCCCTCCAAATACAAAAATCCAAGCACAACAGTGTCGGAGTATATACTGTGGAGTTGCTTGCTCTGTGTTATTCTGGGAATCTCGTTGTCCTTTCGTAGTTGGATGCGATGCAGTGCAGAACAAGCTGAATTGCAGTTTCATAATCGCAGGGCAACTTGTGAGGCTCATTTTTCCATGGTCCCATTCATTATTTTCATATACCTCATTACATTCTCAACGGCATATTAGAGCTAAATAAGTCAACAGATTACATAATCACATTGATAACTTAAGTTGTTTACTTAAATCATGTTGAAACTTTCTGTAAATTGTTCTTTTTTTGTGCACGTCACCACAAAAATTTGTACAGATGAATCACTCGCGGGACTGTTTAAGTACTTCAAATCATGATTTTCATTCTTGAATGACTTCAGTCATGCTTGAGAAATTGGAACAATTCTGTGAGCAGTTCAGGCAATGATTTAGAAGCAATTTCAAGTTCTCTCTGTGGTTATATTTCATCCGTGGAGCTCGGAGAAACGGTAAAACCAAAATGAACGATATATTTTATGGTAGGAAATAGTGTTTTGAATGTCACTAACCTTGAACATATTTGTTTTACAACTGAAGTATCATGTATGTGTGGGAAGAAAATTAAACCTCACAGGAGTCATTAACTTCACACATACAAATATCCCGAAGGCTATATTAAATAATTTAATTTGTGTGTAACTCTGAAATAATAGGCACAAGTTTGACGAGTAATTTGTTGGCCATATGATTGCTAGTACCCTGTGCTATCGATTGTGGCTGAGCAGGTAAGATTCTATGTGACCTCAGTATCCTCAAATTAGCCCTGCGGTACGAATCAGGTGCTCTCTTTGTCCATTCCTGAAAGCTTTTCACATGTAGGCTTTAGTAGCAGTGCTCTCATCTGCTGCAGGAACCTGTGGCATTGCCGCTTACATCGGCTATAGGCTGGGTAGCTGTCCTGGGTTTGAGTGGTATGTTAAGAGGTCTTTTATCTTGTTTAAGCAGCATAAACATTAATAGCAGTAACAAATGTGAGTACCGATTGCATATCAGTCATTCTAATGTATTGTAACAGGTTATTTCAATGCATCATATCAATGTTATCAATCTTTAGCATCCATGTACGTATATATATTTTCTGTATTTTATTATTTCTGTAAAAAAAGCTATATGTAATCATTGTTCTTCTGAAAGTAGAATATCTAGCATTATTTGCCACCATTCTAATTCAACTAATAAAGTATGTGTAGTTTTCTAAAATAATCTTTTTCCCACAATTTAACGCAATCTTATTCATAAAGGCGTTCAGAGTTTCTCTGAGGTGGCCAAAACAGTGGTGGAATTTAAAGGCAATCTAACAGAGAACTTTTTTTGCATGTCACAAAAAAAGCACGGTGTGATTTTACCCCCCCCCCCCCTTTCCTTTTATGAGATGAAGTTTGAAGGCCAAGGGGTCTTGTCATTTATGAAAAATTATCTGGCTTTGAAATTAATCTTTTTTGACAGCTGACATGACAAAGCCATCAAAGATTTGTGTGATTGACAACAACACGGGATGTGATTTTTTTTTTTTAATGAAATGAAATGAAGATGCCGTTGCCTTGCTGCTGAGGTTGTGTGTGTGGGGGGCGAATCCTCCTGCTTTTCATCCCCCTGTCCTTCAGTTCAGCCTTCCGTCTCTGCCTCCGTGCTCCCGCTCCAGTCGTCCCCTGCTTCTCAGTCGCCTCAAACTGTTTCGCAAACTGTTTAGCGCCTGCGCTCGTCTTTCATCCTTTTCAGCGCCAGCGCGGCGCACACTTTCGCCTTATTTTCTCCTTGTCGCCGCGCTCCAAACACCGCTAAACGTCCTCGTCTTCATCGTCTCCGGAGACGCCGCGCTTTACCGTAGTGGCTCCTGTTTGCGCCGCCCTTTTCAGCCGTTTTCAGTGTACCTGTGTGTAAATACAACGCCGTCGGTTTCTTTACGCGTTTGCCTTGTACTGCCCCTGAACTCTGGTGTCCTTCAGATTCGCCCTCTGCTCTGGGGTTTCAGCGGCTGTAGACTGGCGATGCACACATTTCTCATTCTGGACATATCTGTCAGCTCCTGCGAGTGTGACATCTGGCATGCACTGGCTACAGGAGCTCCAGCGTGCTATTTCTAAAGAGCAGGGCTGCACTCCCATATCAATAACCGCTATTTGACTGTCCGTACTGGCCGGTGCCGATACATGCTTGATTTATGTTATTACTGCACCGGTTTTTCACATTCATTGAAGATGCGGATAAGCACAAATGTCAACTTACGAAGGAAAAGATATAGCATATTTTAATTGTATTGCAAGGTATTTTAGCTTGCTTATTTTATTATTAAGTGGGGAATTTGAGTCTAGAGAGCTGTTGAATATCTATATGGCTTTAGTTGTGAGTTGTGGCTCTGGAAACTAATAAATTAAAAATAAGCAATAAATAAAAGAGGTTCAAATGACAAATGAGTCTACTTTTTGAGCATTTTAAGTTATTAATTTACAACATTAACTGTGCATCAAATCTGTTGCCTCTTAAAGGCATGTATGTTGTGTCTTCATATTGGCCCATCATAGGAGCAATGCTCTTCACTTAAGACTCTGATGTGCCCCTGAAATTTCATTTCATTTTGTATTAAAGAGCTTGGCTCAAGCTTGAAGGGCCAGTTCCTCCGTAGTTCAGATTTATTTCCGTGGGCTCTTGACCTCCGAGAGACCTTCAGTGAGGGCCTCTTGACCAAACTGCTCAGCACTGAGGCTGTGCGGGCCTGCTAGGGGAGAGGGGACCCGTACTCTCAAGTGTCGGTGTGAATTCGCCGTCGCCAAGGCAACAGGGCAGCGCGGAAGGCCAGGGAAGCCAGGTCTAATCCCCCAAAAACGGAAGCTGCCAAGACCAGGAATTATGCGTCAAGGTAGCACGGTGTGGCGAACCACTTTTGGCCGGCTGATCCCTTTCAAGCGGTCAGATTTCTTGAAAGCAGCGGGGATCGCTCAAGCAGGCCATCCGTACCCACCGCAGGATTTCACAGAGGAGAAAGGAGCGCCGCGCGCTAGCCGAGGACGCGGCGCGCTCGGACTCCCGCGATTTACATTCAGGCTCGCTCTCAGGAGGTCACAACGCTGGTCAGGCCGCATCTCTGTGCTGTTTGGTGTCACCGCATAATGATTTATTGTTCGTTTTGTGCTCGAATCACTATTGGCCCTCAGCCAAGGGCGGCCAGCGAGCGGCCGAGTGTGCAGAGGCGCAGGAAGCGCGGCTCGGAGAAGCGGAGGGAGAAGCACGCGCGCCCAGCGTGCGCATGCGCCCGCCCGCCGTGGCCCTGGAAGGCCTGCTCCGGCTGCACCCGATCCCGGTGTCAAACGCTTCATCATCATCTCCTCTCCCCGCCAGTTAAAACGGCCGAGGGCTGGTCTCCGACGTCACGCTCCGGATCCTCTCCGCACGGCTGTATGTGAATTCCATGTGAAGGTTTTGGCGCTGGATGCGTCGGAGATCACGGCGAGATTGCGTTTCATTCAAGCCCAGGAATAGCTGAGGGAACCTTGGCTGCTGATGGTGTTGTGTTCTCACACTAAGCCAACCCTCTTCCTCTTTCTCTGTCTCCCTGTCGTCGACTTGGCAGGGGCTCTGTTTTTCAGGTTTTGGCAGGTAGTCTCAGTTGACGTCGTTCTATTTTTTATTTTTTTCAATTCCTGTGTCATTTAAGGAGGGCTGTCTTAGAGTGCTTTAAATCCCTGCATCTCAATTCATTTCCTTTTTTTCTCCATTGTGTTTTCTGTCACTGTTTCCCACAAAAGTTCTAATCCTGGGCTGAGTGATTTCCAGTTTTCTCAAACCAACAAACTGAGGTTTAAATGTGGCTAAGAAATCAGGCGTCGTGCTTGCAAACGTACAGACATGCATTTGTGCGTACATGCGTGTGCACGCATGCACACTTACAAACACGCACGCACGTGCACAAACGCATGCATGTGCATGCGCACACGTACACACACACACACACACACAAACAGAATCATTTTGCACTGCTATTTATTGGAATTACTACATAACTGCTGTTCAGAATTTGTGGTATACATAAGTAGGCATATGAAAAGTACACGTAGAGAAAGTACTTGTCGGGGAGGTCAAATCTACAAACTTGCTAAGATTAGTAACATAACTTTTTTATTATTTTTTGTTAAGGTTTGCCTTCTGAGTGATTAAGTGTGTAATTCAATTCAGGTTAAATGTTAATAGCCTACATATCTCTCATTTAGAAGCTTGCATACTTATTTCATTTATATGTGACACCATTATATTTTTGTGTTGCTTACATTGCAACATTTGCAGCATTGAGCTTATTTTATGCAGAAATTAAGGCAAATTAAACACATTCTTGCTAATGCAATGGCATAACAACCAGCCGAGGTGTGTCGCAGTTGAAGCAAACTGCACCCATTTTACATTTTGATCCTGCAAGTCTACTTTTCAGATCACTCAATACTGTTCATTTGCTGCATTTGCTCAAACCAAACACACTACTGGTGGAAGTCAGAATGGCGTTTCCACTCCAGTTTCTCCTTCCCAAGACGGGGGGATTGTGAACCTGAACGCACCTCCGCTCCCCGGCCCCGGCCTGCCGTGGGCTGTGGGTGATTTAGCGTGGAGGCCGCATGGGCAGGATTGGGGAAGTTAGAGCCCTGCTTTTCAGCTTTCATTAGGAGGCCCCTTATTTGTAATCAGCGAGTTGGCAAGGAGCAGCCGCTGTTCGCCTCGCGGGGAAAGCGCCGGGGCTGATCAAACATTCATGCGGTGGCTGCCCTGCCCGCCACTCCTTCCACTTTGCTTCTTTTTTTTCATCAGATCAATATTTTATTAGGGCACTACACCTGCTTTGATATCTTAATATAGCATTACAGGGGCCTGTTATGGCTCTATTTTTGCCTTTCCCGATGCATCCAGACCCGATTGTGATGCACTCCGCGGGGCCCTAAGGACAGCCAGGCAAAGGTGAGAGGGGAGTGGCCATCGCGACGTCCTCACAGGACCGCTGTTAGCCGTCCCCGCTAAGCTGAGTCTGAGGCCATGATGTAACAGCCGCCCTTGCTTTCTTTTCTCCCTTTTTTCTTTTCTTAAAGATGTTCATTTCCTTTTCTAACAGTAAAATATGTGAGCAAACATCCGTAATGCATAACGGAAATAGGTGGCAGTTGAGTTTATGGCTGCGCAGTGTGCGCTGTGATGTGAGGAGGGCAGCTCGCATGCTAAAGAGTGCGCGCCGCGCGTCAACAATGGAGACATTTACGACCGCCCCGCCGCAGTCCAGACATCTCCGGAATGCGCTGGCCGGCGAGGAGGCCCGCGGTGGCCGCCGCTCCTCTGGCCTCCCCCCCGCCCCAGTGCCTGCGCGGGGCCGCCGCTCCTCTCGCCTCCCCCCCGCCCCAGTGCCTGCGCGGGGCCGCCGCTCCTCTCGCCTCCCCCCCGCCCCAGTGCCTGCGCGGTGGCCGCCGCTCCTCTCCCCTCCCCCCCGCCCCAGTGCCTGCGCGGGGCCGCCGCTCCTCTCGCCTCCCCCCCGCCCCAGTGCCTGCGCGGGGCCGCCGCTCCTCCCCCCCCTGCCCCAGTGCCTGCGCGGGCCGCCACTCCTCTCCCGTCCCCCCGCCCCAGTGCCTGCGCGGGGCCGCCGCTCCTCTCGCCTCCCCCGCCCCAGTGCCTGCGCGGGCCGCCGCTCCTCTCGCCTCCCCCCTGCCCCAGTGCCTGCGCGGGGCCGCCGCTCCCCCCCCCGCCCCAGTGCCTGCGCGGGGCCGCCGCTCCTCTCGCCTCCCCCCCGCCCCAGTGCCTGCGCGGGGCCGCCGGCTCTGATCCGGTTACTGGGAAGGGTCAAGGCGAAGGGCGGCGGGGGGGACGGGCCGAGGGAACCCTCACAACATCCTGTTGCTGCGTCCGCCCGCGCCGCTGGCGACACGGGACCCTTTGATTGGCCCCCGCTCCCGTCCAATGGGGCTGGAGGAGGAAGTGCAGGCCCGCTCGGCTCTTGCGCTTTGCACTGTCGCTTTTGTGACACGCGAGGTTTTTGTCTTTATTGACAGCATGTAGACTGGAGCCTTTCGCTGATATGTGTGTGCTCTGTGGAAAGGACTAAGTTAAACAAGACCAGGTCAAAACCTAGTACATGGCTGGACCTATCACACTTCATCCGGCTGACCAATGGTGTAACTTCATAACTTGACCGACCAATGGTGCAACTTCATCATCTCACTCAGTCACTCAGTCACAGACATTCGTGTTTGTAGGGCTGGCCCCGCTGTTGCGGTCCAGCCAAAAATAGTTAAAAAATAATAAACGAAACTCTGGGAGAGAACTTGGTGAGATTTGCCAAGCAGACCTGTAATTATAAATTGGCTCACAAAATATATTTTCAAGGTGGTGGATGAAATTTACAGGAACCTGCTAACTGATTTTGAATTGAATTTTTTGTTTTAAATTTGTGCATAATAATTTTAGGCACTTTGTTCAGGCTATCAAGAAAGAATAGAAGAATGAGAGGCCAGTGAATATGGTTCTAATCTGAGTAATGCTAGAATCTACACATGCTCATTTTGACCTTTTGAAGAAACGGTGTGTGTAATAACAAGAAGAAAGGGTAAAGAACCGCACATTTATGGAGTCTGCTTTGAAGCTGCTATTAAAGAAAAACATGACAAAATGATAAGGTGTAGTTCTGTATGGTACAACATTCCCTCAAAAGTGGAAGTGTTCTGGTACACTAAACACCGTTTTTTTTTTTGTTTTGTTTGTTTAAATGGGTTATGTTATGTTATTGTTATGGTTGGCTTATATAGCGATGTATGATTTAGAGGCTTTCTTGTTTCATATTAAAGTGTTAATTGCCACTCGTCTCATGTTAAAGTGTTAAGAGCGCTGGTGTAAAATGTGTGTGCGGAGCGCGAGGATGTGAGCGGCGGGTCTGTGAACGCTGAAGACAAGCCTGAAGCCTCCACTTCCTGGTTCACCTGCTGTTCCGGGAAGCATCTCCAGCAAGGTTTCCCTCTTTCACTTGGTGACTAATTGGAGGTATTAATCACGCAGAGTCTCCTATAAACGTCCACACTCAACTGCTGGTTTGCACTTCTGGTGGAAGCTGCTTCTGTGATGAGTCCACTTTTTTTGTTGTTGTTGTTGCTGTTGCTGTCGTCGTCGCAGAAAAGCAATCTCAGAAACGGTACTGCTTCCCCACCAAACTACGCGATAGAATGTGAGAAGCATCTGCTTTTTCGCTCAGTTGGGTGTTTTTCGGGGAGAAGTGGTCGTGTGAGTGGGATTACGTTCTCATAGGCATACGGAGGACTGTCAACATGATGGAGAAGCAAAGAAACGTCAGGCACCAAACAGGTCCCCCTTAAACCATATAAACTTCAGTATTTTTGAATTGTCACTTGCTTCAGTTTATTACAGAAAATGAGCAGTGACTAAACGGAAGTGTTTGAGTATTATTATTATTATTATTATTATTATTATTATTATTATGTAATTTGGTTACATATATGACAAATAAAATTCATGCATGCAGTAAAATTACCAATGAAAATCTGTCCAGAGACAGTGAGAATCTAACTGTAAAGGGTTTCAAATAGCAATACAATACTGTAATTAGCACCTCCGTGCCCAGCCGCTCAGCAGTGAGGCAGTGTGATCCTGTATGGTGTAGAACTTCACTCTGCTGAAGTGCAGCCTGTCATCTCCCAACAGCGTAACCAGCCTTGCGGTTTTGCGGAGATGACCGCAGGGCTTTTTAAGGCCCGTCTTCCACAGCCTGTGACGTATTAAAACGCTAGCTGCCCGTTTTCTCAGCGCGGGCGGTGCAACCGAGACCGTTTGGGCAGAAACGCCGGCCCTTCAGCTGCGGGAATGTGACAGGCGAGCCGTAACCCAGGCGATAGCCCTTTATCTGCGCGACGCGTCTGTTGTCAATTTCTGTTGTTTGGCATCATAAATGAAATAAAGAAATGTGACTGTAAAGAAGGGAATTAACCATGCAAAAAAAGGTATGTAGTAAAGGTATTTTAAATGTTTGCAGATTATATATATATATATATATATATATATATATATATATATATATATATATATATATATATATAGTAATGTAATTGTGTTCCATGTAACAGATCTGTACCTTTGTTCCATAACTTAGTGAGGTAGACAGTGTTAATGCTTTTTTGTTTGAGAAGTTGACTGTGGCTGTAATTATTTCAAACTCTCAATCATAATATTTCTGCGAGCGAGGAAGGCTGGCAGCTGAGACTGCTGGGGCAGCTTAGCACTTCCACAGGCTCTTTCTTATTTAACAACATGTGTGTGGTATGATGCTCATTTTCAACAGCTGTTTTCCACTTCCAGCATCCACTGTATGTGTTCCCAGGGGACGGCCTGTGATAATTTAGACACATCTGCCATCACAAATAGGCAGATTATTTTATTTTATGAATCATAATACAGGTATAGAACGCCCTTTGGTTTGTTTTATCCATTTTCTCGGGTGTGTGTAGACATGTTTTTGTTATGGAATGTGTGTATTTGTACGAAAGTCTTATTAGTCACACTTTCCATTACAACTTCTGATTATTATGCGTACACTATGCGTAATACTGTTGATTTCCTGTCCAGTTCATTTAAAATTCTTTGTTTGTTTTTTTGTTTTTTTGGGGTATGGCTTATTCAATTCTCCATTTTAGGGCAGGCGAGACATGCAGTTCAGCTGTGGTGGTGTCCGTGGGGCCCCCAGACCTGCTTGTAAAGCAGTTAGGTAGCAGTGTTCCTGGCTTGGGTGAATCCTGGGGAGATTAGGGATAAAAGCGGCGTAGATGTGCTGGCGTTAACCCTTTCCCCCTTAGATGTTCCTACATCAAACAGCGGGCTCCCCCTCTGCAGCGGGAACAGCTGTTTGCGGATGCGGAACAGAGCAGAGCTGTCAGGTTCTGTCTTTGAGGCCTGCTTTGTGGAGCTGTCACCCCCCGCCCCCTCCTCTGGAGCGCGCGGGCGACTCCGCTGCTGAAGCCTTCCCCGCGCTGCGGCCGCGGTTCCGCCCGCGCCCCGCCCGCGCCCCGCCCGCGCCCCGCAGCGCAGGAGGGGCTCGAATCCTAGAGCACAAACTTTTTTTTTTTTGTTCCCTCCATACCGCCTAATGTCTGGTTCTCGGGCCGCTGATGGCACTTTTGCTCCGTTCCTTTGAATGCTGCTCTGATGAAAGGAGGGCGTTTGTCTGGCTGAGCCCTTTCTAGTGCGGACTGCCTGGTTTCATATTGTGTGTGGGGGGGGAGGCGGCGTTGCGTCGTCACGCGTGTCCCAAGTCTCTGTCTGGAGCCCAGGTTTTAGTTTGCTTTCCAGTTAACAAATGTTGAATTCTGATGATGTTAGCAGCCCTGCTAGCAGAGTACTCGGGTGAATTTGGACTAGTATCTTAGTATCATCAGTGCCTTAGAGACTGTGCACTGGAATTTGGGATACATTTGAGATATGGCATGTGGTCAGCTGCAACCACCCACCCAGAGCACCCACTTGATAGCATGTGTGCAATTTATTATTATTTGTGTGTGTGTGTGTGTGTGTGTATACTGCATATGCATCCTTTATTTTTTAAAATAATTTCACTTCAATGTAGTGTTGGGAGTAAATCAAGTACTATGACTGCATTGTTGGTTAAAAAAAACAGTGTGGGATATGGGTTTACTGGTCCTTTATATAATTTGTCCTTTCTTTGGTTTCATTTGTCTTATCGTATCTACATCCTCGTATTAATACTATTTTCTTGCACAATGACTGCCTACTAATTCTCATAATACTCTTTTGTTTTTGTTGATGTTTTTTGTGTTATTACCAGCTGCACAATATCTGTAAAATTTAGTAATGAGAGAGCTTAGCTGTTATTTGATATATTGCTTTCAGTATTGCAGTTGAATCAGTTCTCAGTGCAGACTGCTAGCTAATATTGTGAGGTTTTTTCCTTCGAGAAATGAAATGTTCTTGAAATGTTTTCTTAATTCCTGTATTAACTGAACTGTTACCACTAATTAACATTTGTACACTGAATTGCACATGTGTATAGTTTCATGTTTGCTTCCAGTCTGAAGGAACTTTCCGGTCAAAAGACCCCTGATAAGGCTTTGCTATGGATAAGCCCTGGGATGTATCAACCGTCTTGTTTTAAGTTGGTCATTTTTGTGTTTGCTTGCCTCGCTGGAATGACAAAGCAAGTGACTGACAGGAAAATGAGCACCAGGTGGTCCTGCAGTCAGAATGTGCGGTAATACGTCAGTCTGTTCCGTTTATTTTGCCGGGTGCCGCGGCATGTTGACGAATATGTTTTCGACTGTTGCTGTGCAATGACCCGGGGTTCCTTCCCAGCGCCAGGTCACATGACCCCATCGGGTTGCCGCTCAGACCACCCCGGGTCCGCACAGACGGCGCACCTCCGCGACGTTTTTACGGCAGGCGGTCCCTGGCCCCTCCCTCCTCCCCCCGGCGCGCCTCTGGGAAGATTAACCGCCGCTCCGCTGCTCCTCCGAGCGGAGGGGTAACGGCCGGCCGCCGGTTTCAGCTAGCATGCAGTTTGAGCTAGCGCGCGGTTTGAGCTAGCGCGCGGTTTGAGGTAGCGCGCAGTTTTAGTTAGTGCGCGGTTTCAGTTAGCACACGGTTTGAGTTAGCGCGCGGTTTCAGTTAGCACACGGTTTCAGTTAGCACACGGTTTCAGTTAGCGCACGGTTTGAGTTAGCGCGCGGGTTGAGTTAGCGCGCGGGTTCAGTTAGCGCGCGGTTTCAGTTAGCGCGCGGTTTCAGTTAGCACATGGTTTGAGTTAGTGCGCGGGGGCGGCGGGTCGCACTGCCCGCTTCTCCTGCTCGCTACGCGAGTCAGCTGGAGCCAGCGTACAGGTGTGGCGTGCAGCGCCAGCACTTCCTCATAATTAATGACTCCTTCCTGTACGCCCCCCTGGCCCCTACCCCCAGCCTCCCACCCTTGCGTGACTGGAGAGAATGCCCAGATGCCATCAATTTCCTCAAACCTCCCGAGCAGGGGAGGGGATTTGGGGGCGAGCGGGGGGAGGGGGCGGGGGGCTTGGTTTAGTCCAACATGTGCAGTGTAAGTCCCACCAGCTTCTCACAGCTTCTGCTAATGCTTACGCTATATTCACAGACAGAGTGTAGAACAGGAGTCCGTGTACGGTTGTTCAGAATGTCAGAAGTGTGTCATTGGTGAGGTCTTCATCTCTTCTTTTTCACGGTTAGACTTGTGTGTAGGGGGGGAAGGGGGTGATTTCTGGTTTAGATGTACTGGGTAACATTCTAAGGCCTCACTGTTGACTTCACGGGCATTAGAGCACTGCATGACCTTCGACCTGCTGGAAGCTGGAAGTATCAGACCTCCAGAAGCTGTGTTTCTGATCGTCTCGCTGGTTGCCATGGACTGCAGTGAAGAGTTAACACTGCCTTCTCTCTTCACAGATGTGTTTTTGTTCAGACACGTTTTCCTGTCCTCAAAAGGTTAATTTGTTAGCCTTATTCCCTCCATTTAACCTTGATCAGTGAGCAGTGTTTATCATGCAACCTCGTTGTATAACATACTGAATATGTTGGCTTTCTTTCAGCAGAGGAACAGTATATAATATAAAATGTTCTGTCACACTTACTGATGGGACATAAAAAGTGAGCACTTAACTGAAACTTCAAGGTGGGTGCTGGTCTAAAGGCATTAAAATATGCACATGGCCCTCTTCATCTGAGAGAGGGAAGATGATAGTCCAGGTGAATAAAATATCACTGGAGTTTACGCTCACCTGTGCCTCAGGTGCATTGACTGAAGTATACTGAGGCACTGTAAACTGAATCACTCATCTGTATGGCCTAGCTGGACTAACAGAGCCCAGGCCGCTACTAACAGCCGCCTCCTGCGTCCCTGTCCCACTAAGACTGAGCAGATCCCACTGCTCAACGTGAGCTTCCCCTCGGGCCGAAGCTTCGGAGCGCACACACATCCAGGGTCGTCCTGGATGCCTAAAGGGAGCGACCCAGTGAAGAGCCTGCAAACGCTCTTCACTGGCACCCTGTTCAGCACGGTGCCCAGGCCCTAGCGTCGGGCCGCACACGGGTGACATTGAGATCGAGTCGCGTCAACATTGTACTGTAACGCTGTGGTACCATCGCTCGCTGACAAATGTCTGAGCGGCTTTAAGGACTTTAATTGATTCGGGCGATTCTCTTATCTTCCAAATCCTCACAAAGTTCTGTAAAGCTTGATCGCTTAAGGAAATTCTTTTCCCTCTGTCATCTGGGGATACTTTTATCAAGTCGAGTCAAAGAACTTATTAGCGGGAGAGATGACTTTTAATTATTCGTTTTTTTGTTTTGTTTTTTTTTCCCCCTCAGCACTTTTTAAATTTTTTATTTTTTTGCTAGACTTTGCATTATCGCCATTACGTTAATGTCTGCTCATTTTGTAATCATCATTTGGTGCCCAAGTAGGCATACCACTGTTATTAATGCCAACGCTGGAGTCTTAATCCTTCATGGGGTGCATTCTCGCCGTTCAGGTGCTCGTCATTTATCTTTGTTAATATTTCCACTGGCTGCCAGCTGGGTACAGCCAGTCAGCTCTGAAATTGGGCGAGAGGAACGGCATGAGAATTTTATTACCCAGAGTTGCCGGGGCGACGTGGTCTTGAAAAAGCGCTTCATAAACAATGTGCCACTTTTGTTTTAGCAGACCCCTTTAGTCCTTACTTCAACCCCCCAAAAAACTCTTTAATATGTGGGGGGGAGGGTTGACTGACTTTATTTAAGACAAGGAGCCTTTTGTTTTATCATGTGAAAGGCTGGGGATCCCACAGTATGCAGTGGGCTGACCAGGGACCAGGAGCAGAGTTGTAATTGGCCTATTTAGGATATTTTGCATGTCAATGGTGTTCTAGTGAAGCATTACTAAGTCTGTTGTGAGAGGCTCAGTGATTAGAATTTCGATTAGGGAAAACACTTTTCTGTACTTTATCAACTACACTAATTAGTTGGGTCGCTAGAAAGTTAACTTCAGCTATCGATAAAGTTCGGGAATCTTAATTTTCCATGTCTTCCCTATGCTGTGACTTCTGTACCCATTGCCCGCAGGAAATTTTCCTTTCTTTTTTTTTTTTCACAGAAATTAACGAACCTACATGCACTTGTAGTAGCTGAATAATTTAACTTAATTAAGAGAACAATGTTCCCAGTGCAAAGTTTAATCAGGAGGTACGCTCACTCTGGGTAAGTGTTCTTCCACAGTCGGAGCAGGCAGTCAGCTGGAGTCTTGCACTTTGCTCTGCTCTGTCAGACTCGTTGTACATTTTCTTGTGGATTACCAGAGATGGGGAATGTGTTGTGTAGCTCACAGAGGTAACCGCAGGAATGCAGTCTTGTATATTTTTGTTTATGTTTTGTTCATATGGGTTTGTACTACTGGAACTTCTGGAGGGAGAGTGTTTTTTTTTGTTGTTGTTTTTTTTGTAATATACGTTGAGAGATGTGCTGGGAGAAATATGTGTGTGTGCAAATATATACATTTTTTTTTTTTGCACACACACATATATGTCTTGAAAATTATATATATATATATATATATATATATATATATAGTGAAAGCAGCCTTAATACCCTGTCATGTTATTTTTCTCTTCTTTGCAGTTTTGTTTTGGAGCAGTAAATTCAGGTATTCCAGAATGGAATGGAAATGCGCAGGATCATGACATCTTATTATTTCCCCTCCGTGTCAGACTTTTACGCTGTCCTCCAGGCTGAGTCGTTCAGCTGCAGGTGTCACAGCTCCGAAGGCTTCGCCGACTGGCTGTGCAGGTGTAGCCGGGGCCTCCTGGTTGCCACGGCGGCGCTGATGTCCGTCTGTCCTTGTGTGCGTGTGTGTGTGTGTTCCAGCCGAGCCTCCTGGGGGGGGAGATGGGCATGGGCAGCCCGGGCGCCGTGTCACCCACCAAGCCGGGGTCACAGTACTACCAGCACTACAGCAACAACCCGCGACGGAGACCGATGCACAGCGACGCCATGGGTGAGTCCGCCCGCCATCCTCCTCCTCCTCACCTTCCTCACCGCCACCTGCAGAGAGAGAACCCGAGCCACAGAGCTTTGAGCATGTAGCCCTCACCTGCTGCGGTTACATGCTACAAACACACAGTAATCTGTCAGCTGGAAAAGGCCTAATATGATAAACAATGGAAAAATGCCTCTGTATAAATACACATGTTCATTTCTAAGAATATGTTTTATTTTGATTGCATACTTAAGGTCAGAAATGTCTTGTGTTTATTAAAAATTGAGGAATAAAATGAATAAATAATACTATTGTTTGCAACATTTTATGGTGAGGATAAATATCTGATTGTTTGCGTGTATACGCACACACATACACACACTGATATACAGACACACACGCACACACATATATGTATATATATATATATATATATATAATATATATATATATATATATATAATAATATATACATGCACACGCACACACACACACTCACACTCACACACACATTTGCACGTGTGTGTACCTGCATGTACACACAGCACGAAAGCCTGTTCATTTTGTTGAACATCATTTGGAAAATATCTGGTGTTAATAATGGCAAAAATCTGAAATACTTCCACCTCCACGCTTTTATTTGTCTGCCTTCATCCCGCCGTTTTTTAATCAAAACACTCTTATCCAGGAGCGGGGACTCTTCTCGTGTCGCGCTTTATTTTGGAAGAAAGGAGGAGGGGGGAAAAAAAGCAGAATAAAAGCTCGGCCTTGAAGGGAGAGCCTGCAGGGCCGGGAGCCCGCGGGACGGTTCTGCGTCCCTTTCATTCCCTCCCGTCGCTCCTGCGTCCTCACAAACACACCAAACAATCCCTGTCTGCTACAACAATTAAAAAGGGCTCGGTTGTGTGAAAAAAAATAATACTTCCCATTCCCTCTGATAAAACAATATAAAACAATTCATTTGACAGGTCTGCAATGTTTCAGTTCACAGAGAGATTTGATTACTATTATGTTTTAAAAGAAATGTTTGTTTTATATTAACATAATGGCGTGTCACACGTAAGTTTCTGAGTTTTTTTTTTTCTTCCTTTCTGGTTTTTCAGAAGTCCAGACAAAGAAAGTTCGGAAGGTTCCCCCTGGTTTGCCTTCCTCAGTAAGTTGATTATATTTTTCTTTTCTTTTTATTTTTGCCCAATAATTCTCTTTATGGGCAAATATTTACAAGGGTTGAGTTGTCATTCTGGAACCAGAGGCTGCACATGGTTGTATTATTGAACAGAATTACACTGACAAACATGGTCTTTAAGAGTGAACTGTATACGTCTGTTTTCAACAATATGGTCATGTCAGACTTTCACAAATATTAAATTGGTATGAAATCACTCATTTGTGTAGTTTTCATGTATTATTTACTAAATTGTATTTATCAAAATATTCTGAATTTAATATAATTTCAGCACATACGGCACATAAACAATGATTTTAATTATGGCATTGCAGTGAAATCTTCATGTCCATATAACCTGTAAGTTCGATAGCTTTGCTCATCAGAATCAGTGCTCTCGATGATGCACTTTGAAAGCAAATTACTCAACACTACATATTTCTGTAATTCCTGGTTTTGAAATTGAGTGGAGGATTTAAAGGTCCTTCTTTCCTTCAGATAAATGTTTCCCACACCGATGCTAGAGCGTGCTGTACGGTGTGATGGCTATAACCATGGCTTAGCCGTTTAATTTGAAGTTAACGATGCTAAAATGTATGGCTTGTCATGGCTGCTTTCTCTCTGGTCTCCAAGCTCCGTGGGAGGCTGCCTGGGACTAGCTTGCTCTCGCATTGTGCTTGCTATCCCTTGCACAACACTGAAAGCCGTCCCGTGCAAACAGTATAGATTTGTTGTGAATGTTGCGGCCTTTGTTTGTGTGTGTGTGGCATGTGCATGTGTCTTTGGCGATATCACAAAATGCATCCGCTTGTATGTTCTTTGAGGGAAAGTGGAAAAAGTAAAGATGTATGGTGAAAGGAGCCTGCGATTAGTCTCGTCTGTTTGATGTTGCATTTGGAGTTGTGTGGAATCGATTATACTGCTGGATTGCTGTGCCAATGGCAAACGTAGGTTTTTTTGTTTTGTTTTTTTTTTGTTTATTTGCGGGCGCTCGTTCGGCTCTTGCTATGGGAAAGCTGCATCGCGGAGGTTGGGCTCAAGTGGGGATCTGAGGTTTCACAGTTGTCTGAGTTTTGACCAAAAAAATTCTGTGAATTCTCCAGCTTTGCGTTTAAAACGTGTGATGTCCGTTAAGGTGTTGTTATAATTGTTTCTGCCATATCATTGACATGTTTACAGGACACAGGTATTGTGTGCTTGTAAGAAGTTGCAATCCTCCTTTTTATTCTTGCTGTTAAGTTGCGTTTGTACTGCCCTGAACACAGAGCTGAAGTGTCTGACCAAAAGTAAAAACGTACTCATCCAATGGACCCTTGGGGTCTTGGTCATCTTGTTATTCTTGTTACATTCTTTTAGTATATCAGTGTTTGTTGGAAAAAGGAAACCTACATCTACATATCTACCTACAAAGGTAAACCTTAGTGGATATTGTAGTAGTTCCACATAAGTTTTAACAAAGAATTTAAACATCATTAGGTCAGTATTATTTTAGTTGAAAATATCTACCAAAATTGTAAAGGGTGCCTAATTGTAAAGGAATGCATGACTTCGAGGTGATCATTGATTTGCAAAAACAGCGATTTCTGCATTTCTGGGACGAGAAATTATTTGTCATGTATTTAGTGTCGTGCGTTTTTTTCTTTTTCTTTTGTCAAATACAGTTGTTCTTTACATTTGATAAATATTTATCAAAACAATTTTGAGTGGAAGTATTGAAATGGATTAAAATTCCAAACGTGAACCATTAAGGCCTTCAAATCTTATGGTAATAATTCTAACTGCTAGTGGCAAAAATATTTTGTACAAATGCAACACATATTTCCATTTAAAAATGTAGTGCGCATCACATTGAAAGAAACATTGCCCAATATTTTGTATGAAAACGTTACATACTTTTTCATTCAAGAAACTGAAATCTTCAAATGATAAAATAGTGGATCGTTTTATAATTTAAGAATTTATTACTATTATTATATTTGTATATATCAGAATTTATTAATTGATATTACAGACTCATTATTTATTTTAGTTTTGTTAGAGCTTGCTTTTAGACAAATATTAGATATATTTTTATTAGTAGCACTGAAAAAATAACAATAGGTGTTTTGTCATATTCCTGGTTGAAATAACACACAGAGCACATAAACCTAAGTATGTAATGTGTAACCAACGCACATAAATGCAATGTTTGCTTTTCGCCAAACGACTGCGCTCTCTCCTCTGCAATAGTGAAAGTCAAGAGTAAACGCAGATCCTTCTTTTCTCCAATGTGGCTGATTATAGTTCCTGCCCAAAATCCTTACGGTCATTTCCCTGTAAGAGTAGAGAGCAGAGGTAAATCAGAAAGGAAGTATTCGCTGCTCGTAACATTTGCTTCTGTTCTTATCTGTACACCTGTACCAATATGTATGTGACTTAACCTCTCTTAACGGAGTAATGATTTCAATATGAAATTACTCTGACCACTTTACACTCTGTTTAAAAATGGAGTCACTTTTAAAATAACTTTCCTGAAGGAAATTCAGCCTTGGACACAAGTCTTGAGGCTTTGAATGTTATTGCGGAAATGACCAGACACTTGTCATCTGACCTTGCGTTGCCGGGTGTACCTTGACATGGAGCCTTTGTAACTTCCCTAATTCCCCCCTTGTCCTTGAAGTCGTTCTCCCGGTTCACAAACCACACTATTGTAAGCCAAAATGTTTGTGAAGTTAATTTACTTAAACTACAATTACGCTGTCACTTGAGAGAAACCTTGGAATAATGTGGTAATCAAAAGGAAATTAGTTCACATTAGATGCAGTGCGGTTTCTGCTTAGATTATTTTTGTCTTTATTTATTTATTTATTGGTTTTACAGTGATGTTGTCCTTTCAAATCGCTATAAATTGGTCTACATGTCGAAGGCATACTAGGGATGCACTCCATTATATTCCCTGCATACTGAGTGAAATAAGATGTGCAGCTTCTTTTGCGGGTGGCTTTTGAGCCATGTTGTCGTTTCGGCAGACCCCGAGTTTACAGTTACGCATTACCACATCGTCTTTGCTTTTCTTCCATCATCCCAGGCGAAGGGACTTTGGTTCTGTGAGTGAAAATGATAATTTCATAGGTGTGTGGAAATAAGGCCTATGTAAATATTTGGCTTTCCTGTTGACTACTGACGAATGTGTCAGTATGTGTCATTGCTGATCTGTTGTGTTTACCTTTTTTTCCTCATATATATATATATATATATATATACGTAAGTGCTTGCACACAGTTAACTATTGGGATCAACTGTTATTTATACGTATACTGTGTGTGTATTTGTATATGCGTACATGTGTTTGTGCATATATAGAGTATATATTCACACACGCATGAACATGCACACACGCACACACACTCACAGACACTAAAAACATATCTGTGCAGTGCATATGTATCTGTGTGTAGGGGGGGGGGGGGGGGTAATACATGCTCCCACATACATGTGATTCTTCTGAGATACTCTTGTGTCTTTGTTATGAACTGAAGATTTTAACAGGAAATAATGTTGAGAATTAGGCTTGTCTTTTTGAAGACCTCAATTAAGGCTGTGAGTTTGTCTTGCTATTCCTTTATGTTGGCTATTTTTGTACCTTGGAGTTCATATCTGATTTTGTTTAAAGTAGACAGCGTTAATTAAATTAAGCTAGGTCTACCAGAAGGCACAATAGGGTTGTAATCTGTGCACATTAAGCCTGTTTCCTGAGCTTTTCTGCCCCCTTCAGGACTTGTCAGGCATTACACATTAACTGTCAGTTTAATCTTTCTAGGTAGGTCTTTGGAAAAACCTGAGATTGGTCTTACCCCTAGAGTCCCCATCTTGTAAAATATTGTTTTTTTTAATTTTGGTCTAGCTTCTTTTTGTCCAGAAAAAAATATGATTGCTTTCTTCAGATAACATTTAAAAAGCAGTATCTTTTTTGCTTGTTACAGCTATAAGTGGTTCTCACTCCATTCCAAATGTGCCTGTCTAACCCTCAGCTGCATTCATTCAATATGTCGACTAGCTTTATTTGATACCACATGGTTATGTCTCAATAAATCATCTTTCCTCATGTTGGTAAATGGGTAAAAGATAAACAAATTAATAGGGTTCTTCCCCTGTCACTTCAACTGGATTATTCAAAAAATGGCACCAAGAAAAACACTTGACAATTTTCAGGCGTGTTTGTTTTGTGCTTAGGTTACATCACGCGTATTGCTTTTTGTTATGAAGACAAATTGCGAGTTTATGCATTTTAAAAGGCACGGACACCGCAGGTTTATGTGGCTTGGATAGTTTATTGCCGCCTAACTGTGCTCTTGTGGTTTGTGCAACGCAGTTAGCATATGTTGCGCAATGACATTTTCAGACAATGGAGCCGCACGGCGCGGAGTGCCCTGGATTCTCTGCAGTCGCGCGGTGGATCCCCAGCCATCCAGCAGGCAACATAAACTTAATTGAGCTCCGGTCCAGCTGGCCAGTCTGGACTCGCCACGGCTCAACCTAAAGCCTTAAAAAAGGCGGCGGGTCGCAAGCACAGCGCCCGCGATGACTGAACGTTGTATTCGTAATCAACCATAATCGGTGATTTTAGGCGGACTTCCTGAAAGTAGAGAGAGGGCCAAATTTTGCCAAATTTTGGGGTTTTTCTCTCGGGACATGCGGATGGAGAGACGGCGAGCGGCTCTCGGAGCACGGGGACGCAGGAATGTCCGCCGTCCTGCGCGTCTGCCGCCGTCTCTTTCATCACAGGGGGAGAGACGCGGGAGCAGGGGCCACGTACAGAAAGGGCTCCCTCCCTACAGAAAGGGCTCCCTCCCTACAGAAAGGGCTCCCTCTGTACAGAAAGGGCTCCCTCCATACAGAAAGGGCTCCCTCCATACAGACAGGGCCCTCCACAGAAGCTCCTCCTACAGAAAGGGCTCCCTCCCTACAGAAAGGGCTCCCTCCCTACAGAAAGGGCTCCCTCCCTACAGAAAGGGCTCCTCCCTACAGAAAGGGCTCCCTCCCTACAGAAAGGGCTCCCTCCGTACAGAAAGGGCTCCCTCCGTACAGAAAGGCCTCCCTCCGTACAGAAAGGGCTCCCTCCATACAGAAAGGGCTCCCTCCCTACAGAAAGGGCTCCCTCCATACAGAAAGGGCTCCCTCCTACAGAAAGGGCTCTCCCACAGAGGGCCTCTACAGAAAGGGCTCCCTCCTACAGAAAGGGCTCCTCCTACAGAAAGGGCTCCCTCCTACAGAAAGGGCTCCCTCCCTACAGAAAGGGCTCCCTCCCTACAGAAAGGGCTCCCTCCCTACAGAAAGGGCTCCCTCCCTACAGAAAGGGCTCCCTCCCTACAGAAAGGGCTCCCTCCCTACAGAAAGGGCTCCCTCCCTACAGAAAGGGCTCCCTCCGTACAGAAAGGGCTCCCTCCCTACAGAAAGGGCTCCCTCCCTACAGAAGGGCTCCCTCCCTACAGAAAGGGCTCCCTCCCTACAGAAAGGGCTCCCTCCCTACAGAAGGGCTCCCTCCCTACAGAAGGGCTCCCTCCCTACAGAAAGGGCTCCCTCCCTACAGAAAGGGCTCCTCCCTACAGAAGGGCTCCCTCCTACAGAAAGGGCTCCTCCCCAGAAGGGCTCCTCCTACAGAAGGGCTCCCTCCCTACAGAAGGGCTCCCTCCCTACAGAAAGGGCTCCCTCCCTACAGAAAGGGCTCCCTCCCTACAGAAAGGGCTCCCTCCCTACAGAAAGGGCTCCCTCCGTACAGAAAGGGCTCCCTCCCTACAGACAGGGCTCCCTCCGTACAGAAAGGGCTCCCTCCCTACAGAAAGGGCTCCCTCCGTACAGAAAGGGCTCCCTCCGTACAGAAAGGCCTCTGCGCTGGCTGGTATGGAGCCCGCTGAGCGAGCCGGCGCCCCTCGCTGCGCTAGAGAGAGCGTCATTATCCGTCGGCCCGCTCTCCCGCCATTGCGGCGCGGGCCCCAGAGGAACCTCCCGACACGTCGCTAATCGCCTCGCTATCCCGCCACGGACTTTCGCGAATCCGAGCGGAAGCGGACTCTGATATCACTTTCTCTTCCGCGTCCGCTTGCCCCCCCCCCCCCCGGATCGCTGTCCATGAGCAGACGGATTTATCTGATCCAACGCCGCGCTCACTTCATTCCTGAAGGGCTTTCTTCTTTTTACGGCAGGGGAGCATACTGTACCTTAAACGCTTTGATACAGGCGCATGCATTCCCACTGCTGCGATGGCACACTATATCCATATGAGCGAAGGGAAAACACCTGTCTTTCATTCTGACTTTGATTTACCTGACCAGCAGTCAGACCATTTCCACCCCCCCCCCCTTTTTTTTTTTTTTTTTTGTCTGAACGAACGGCGCTAACCCCAAATGAAGGAGTCACAGAATGTTCTAGGAGGGAATGTAGCATGAGATGACCTTGTGATATTTGGGGGGAAAAAAACGAAATGAAAGAAACATCTGTGTGTGCTTGACCATATCCCTCTGGAAATAACAGCGATGTTTGAGAATAATATTAATGCTCGGCAAACGGTCTCTGTGTAAAATAAATGTTAGCCTTTATTTGTTGGCTTTTGCTTGGTCGATCCAAAAGAGAGGATGACTCAAAAAATTATAGTTGTGGAACTAAATGTGTGACATTTGCCTTCTGTGCAAAATATTTGATTTTGTTTGATGCACCACAGATTAGCTATGAGCTCGCAAATGATTTTGAGATTTTTATCTTATTGTAATCACATCATTTAAATTGAATTGTATCGCTGTAATCCATCCAGTTTATAATTTTTGAAATGTTTTCAGTCGTCGTTGGATTAATAGTTACGGAAGAAGAGCAGTGTTGATGACTGTTATGTTTGCTCATGTGTCACTTTCTTAGTGGTATTTTCGCTGAGAAATGCACTCGTTCTTAAACACAGTGTGTGAGGGGAGGTAAAAGAATCTTAAATCTGAAACAGCCTCTGGAAGCTCGTCCCGAAGGGGTTTTAGGACAGTTTTAAACGCGCAGAGCCTGACCAGACGGGCTGCGACTCAAGAAGTGGAGGACGAGGCGCGCAGGCACCTGCAGAGAGGAGCGGGGAGACGGCGGCGGGGAACCTGCGACGTTCCCCCGGCCTCGCGCCGTGCTTAAACGCGTTAGCCGAGGAGCGGAAGGGGCCTCCGACCGTCCGCCTCCACGCGCCTCTGCTCCTGCCCTCGGCCAAACGCGGAGCGCCGCCTGCGTTTCGGGGGCCAGACCGCGGCTTGCAACGTCAGCGCGCGCAGCGGCCATTTTGTGAGGTTCTGTGCTAATTGCATTACTGGGAGCCGGCAGTTGAGAAGCGCGCACTGCTGTTTATTTGCCAGTGACAAAGTACAAAGAGAACTTTTGTTTCATGTCCGCCGGGTGCAAAGTTGGGGTCCGCGCTGCAAATCGAGAGCCCCCCCTTTACATTCCAGACTTTTGGCCACAATACCCCCACCCCCCCCCCACAAAAAAAAAAAATACATTGATGAATTCCTTGTGCTGTCAGGAGGAGCTCGGCATGCCACACATAAAATGCACGAAGGAAATCGCTTAAAATTCTCACTTATTTTCAAACTACGTGAGGTAGAAACCACTGCAGAAATTCAGTGCTGTGATGTGCTTTTTCCTCACATAATAAAATCTTTACAGACAGCAAGGGGATATTAAGTAAAATAAAAAAATCCGCACTTGACTCTACTACAATCATTTAACGCGAATGTTTAGTATACTTGATGTAAAAATGGTCTGTTTAATCTGAAAGTTTGAATTAAGTATTAGAAAATGTGTCCCCACATTAAGTGCTCAGTTGAAGGTGCCAAGCAAGCCCATGTCGGAGTAGACGGCTTGCACTGAAGATTTTTGGTCTACGGAAACATTTTCCATTGGTTTATATTCATTTCTTATTATTTTTGATGATTCAAATATTTATTTATATTACACATTAAATTGAATTGGATTTTTATTTCAGTGATCATGCTATACAACTGTAGATTATTTTAGATTAATGCCATCAGTTTTTGAACAAGTGTTTCTGTATTTGAAATAAATATGTACTTCTATTATTGAAAGTAATGGATTATTATTAGAGAACACAGAAATTAAAAGGTGCAGTGATTGCTTTTTAATTATTAATGAATTGTTTGCAGTGTGAAGAATGGATAACCACTAGAAATTTGTCAGGAATAATATATTACAGTTAGTTTGTTTTATGGGATCACATATAATATGGAAGTTTAGCATTGCATAGAGAACTGGTGCTGCTGTATATATGACCTGCATACAACACATTGAAAAGAGGCTGTGAGCACTAATGTGGACATAATAATAATATGTAGTATTATTCATTAATAATAAATATTATTATAATTATTATAATTATAATTACAATAATAATACAGCTTTCTGTTAATATGAGCTGATTTGTTTGTTTGGTTAGTTTTGCCTTGTATCCTTTTGAAACTATTATTGAAGATGATTTTTTTCAGAATATTCAAGTCTCTTTGGGAAGAACACTCAGAGACTTGAATAATGTGAAAACAAAAGCCAGAACACGTACCCTGTCTGTTTCATCCTTTCTTTCTATGTCTTTCTACACACACACACACACACACACACACACACACACACATATATATATATATATATACATATACAGACATGTATGTGTGTGCATAGTACCCATGTTTAATAGCATCAGCCTCTCCTTCCGTTCTCTTTAAAGCTGAGCTGTGAGCTTGCTGACTCTGTCCTGGAGGGGCCCGCTGTAGATGTGCTCATCATTGTGCTGTACATAAAGGAAATTGAGTCCATTTCCTCTGAGGAGGAAGTCGGGAGCAGAAAAGCGGGCGAACAGGCCTGGATATGCAGGGGTGCGTGTGGGACTCCGTAAATTTGGCAGGTGTCCTCACCCCGGGTCTGGCCGTGGCGGTTTAACCGCGATCCGCGCGGTCCGAAGCCCCCTCCATATCGCAGTAAATATATGACGTCTGTGGCCAGGTCGTGCAGCTCCGCGACACGTGAGCCGGGGATCGGACTGCAGAGCCTGTCCACGCCGACCGCGCGTCTGCACTCACACACCCTCCTATTTCACTGGAGCCATGTCATTACTCAGCCCTCTACACTGTTTATTATGCATATTAACTTATAAGCATTGAGCAGTGTGATTCATAAGGTTCTTTTAATACAAATTAGTGAGACTTGCTATGGCTGTGATAGCGTATGGGAAATGAGAAAGAAGAAAAACAGTGTTCCTTGGGGCAGGGCCGCAGTGTTCTTACATGCATCGGAAACTGACACCCTGGCTCAGTGTCAGTGTCAAAGCGCTTAATTACAATGAACAAATTATTATTTTAACATAACGTTGTGAATTTGGCAATTGCTGGAGCAAATTAATGATTAAAAATGGCAAGAAAAGGTAGGAGGAAACTCATACTGGCTGAATCTGTTCACTCCGAGTTAGCGGTGAAGCAGGTTGCGGTTTCATTTCATGTGGACCTCTGTCACCCTTCATTATCAGTCCTGCTATGGCTAGCGCCAGTGAGCCTGACTCACCCACACTGAAAGCCACTCAGTGCCATTCTGTACCGCGGCACTGGCTTGCTATATTCGGCCTTTTCCCCAGATCTTTCATCAGTTGTCCCAAACATCAGAGTATTCCCTTGTCTGTCTCGACTGAACTGCATTTGCGCACACATCCGAATAACTGGAGGAAGCGTTTCATGTTCTCTGTGTTTTTTTTTTAAGCTGTTTTTCCCCCCACATTCTATTTTTAAAAATGTGCCTGAGAGATGGAACTGACTAGCGGGAATAGCTGGGAGAATATAGCCCCAGGTGTCTGTGTGTCCAGTGCACAGAGTGGCCAAAGAGCTCCATGTAGCATCTGTTTCTGTAGACTGAGGCAATGTTGTTATCCATGTTATTGTTATTGTTGTTTGTCTCATATATATATATATATATATATATGTGTGTGTGTGTGTATTTGCCTGTTTGCGCTGTATTTATTTGATATGTATTCGCTAATAATTTTTCAGTACAAATTTTTAAGAACTACATTTTATAAATCCCCTTTGATCCATGTTTAAAGCATCAGTGTATGAGTCATGTACACCTGTGTTGTCATTAGTGCCGTTTTATAAATTAAATTAAAGCTAAAAATCAGAAAGAAAGTTGTGGAAATTTTTTTTTTAAAAATTTAAACGCATGTTTATAAAAATCTGTTGTGCCATTTGGATCTTTCCAAGGTGAAACGATATACCTGCAAATGATAAGTCTAGAGAAGGCTTTTTCTACGGGGCATTCACCAAATCTAATGAATGACAGTTTTCTTTATTATTATTATTATTATTATTATTATTATTATTATTATTATTATTATTATTTATTATTTATTATAATTATTATAATAATACCAATAAAAATGTTTAAATTATAATAACCCAATTAATAATAATAATAATAATAATAATAATAATAATAATGAGATTGAGATTGATAATAATAATAATAATAATAATAATAATAGTAGTAGTAGTAGTAGTTCTTGCATTAAGGCTGTATAACTATAGCTAGGCTATATTTGATGCCGCTGTAGTTCTGCTGTGGAACTTTAAAGCTGAGAGCTGTGTGCTGTTTCCTCGCTGGCTGTCAGTGTGTGTGCTGTATAAAGAGGACTCTGAGTGAAGGGCTGCGTGGTTGGCAGTGCCCCAGCCGTGCCCCAGCCGTGCCCGAGTGTGTGTTTCATGTGCTGCTGCGTTTATTCCCCCCACGTAGACAGCAGGTCTGAATGAGGCTGATTTACTGGGAGTGTAAAAGCAGGCAGCAGCACCCTCTGCTCTGCACAATGCCAGGGCTGGGGGCTGGGGCTTCGGAGGGGGGCTCTGTGTGTGTGTATTTTTTGGGAGGGGGGCTCTGTGTGTGTGTGTGTGTGTGTGTGTGTATTTTTTGGGAGGGGGGGCTCTGTGTGTGTGTGTGTGTGTGTGTTTTTGGAGGGCTGTGTGTGTGTGTGTGTGTGTTTTTGGGAGGGGGTGCTGTGTGTGTGTGTGTTTTTTGTGAGGGGGTGCTGTGTGTGGGTAATGGGGGGGGCACAGAGGGGTTAGGGGGTGGGGGGAGGTCTCGAGCTCCATGCACGCCCCGTAGCCGGGAAGAACGGCGAGCTTTTGTTGCTCGGTCACTATGACGCGCTCCCCCTCCCCTAACCCGCTAACCCCGCTAACCCCGCTCCGGCCTCGTTAAAGAGAGGGCCTCGGCGTGGTCAGGACCGGCGCGGGTACAGCGCCGTGCCCGCGTCCGTGCCCGCGCCCGCGCCCATGCCAGCGCCGCCCAGCTAGCTTTGTTCGGCGATGGGCAGGGGCATGGCTGCCGTCAGTCCCCATACCGCGGTCCCACTGTTGACTTAAAACATCACAGATTGAAAGTGCTAATTGCCATTTCGTACTGGTGTTGATTGTGGAGAACGAGGCAGGTAAGCGTGCCTTATACTAATGAGGTAGAGGGGCTTAACAAAGCCTTGATTTGATCCACCTGAAATGAATCAGATGCAGCGGAGCGCCAGGTTATTGGTGGGGAATAGCGGCTCTGTGCGCCGGGCGGATTTGCGATTCTCAGCGTTGGCTTCTGCTGCTGTCTTCAGCTTCATTGTGCTTGAGCCAAATTTTTTTTTCCCTTTTTTTTTTTTTTGGAGCAGCTTAATTAAAACCAGTACAGGCCCTTATAGATGTACACATTATAGACGCAGATTCATGTATATGTTCTCATGTGCAACAGGTCTGCTAAAGTGGAGTTAAAACTTCGGAAAGTTTATTTTTTCCTTTTTATTTTCAAATGTTCTGTTTGTGCAGAAATCACAGAATCACCATAAGGGCTGCTTTGCATTTTTAATTTAGTAACTAACATATGAATACATTTGCATATTAATTAGTTGCAGATTAAATCATGCATACATAATTGCCTCCTTACTGTGTTTAATGTTTGTCAGAATCTGAAGCCCTGCTTGATGAATGCCATTTGAAGATTACAATTGGACGTACCCTCGGACACATTTGAGCAAATAATGCAAGATTTGAAATCCTAACATTTGCTCAAATTATTGAACAGTTACAGCAGAAATTGTTTTGAAAGTGGGAGTGATGCGTCTCTCTTATATAGTGGGGCTGAATCATTTTCTTTTCCTAATCATTAATGCTCTCCTTAATTATGCTGCCTCTGCAAATTAACACTTTCAGCACTGGATGTTTTTGGTCTGTAATATGTGAAATTGAATTAAGGTTGGTATAAAATTCAAATCGGTTCATTAAAACAAAGTGGGGCTTATTCTAGCCGTTTTCCCTGGTTTTGTTTTGTTTAAGAAAGCGTTTGTGTGATCCTGTGATTACATTGCATACAGTGAAATAAAGCTGATTGTAAACACAATGGGATATGCATTTTTATGCAGCTCTTTGGGGTGTGTGTGTGTGTATGTGTGTGTGTATGCGTACTACAGAGCATGTGGAGGAGGACTTGATTTCACATACAAAGCACTTATATTCAAGGTGTTTTGTATTCATTAGGTGTCTTTATAAATCAAACTTAAAAGAGGATTTATGGTTGATTTATACGATTATTTTGATTGATGGATTTTTAAAAAAAATATTTGATCTAATTTTAAAGGTTCTGGGAGTATTCACATTCCATAAGCATCTAAACCACACCATTTAGTCCATATTATTTTCTGAAATCCTTGTATGAATTTTCTCTGAAATGCTCACACACGTCCCTGTGTTGCTTATCTTTTCCAGTGTGTGCAGGTGCATGTCATGCTGTGTGTTCATGTATAACTTGTTTTTTTTTTTTTTTTTTGTGAACATAATATCTCTACGCGCAGAGTGAAATTATACATTCCTCTGTCCCTGCAATATATTACGCTTCTTCAAGCTGTCTCCGTGAAATATTCGCAAAGATTTGTGCTGCAGTGTTTGCCTTTAGACATAGCTCTGTAATTAAGTAGCGAGTTCCCTACAATCTTGCTTTTAAACGAGTCATTCGTGAAGTGCAGGACGGCTACAGGCGTCGGTCGGGTCCGGAGTGATGTTTCGCGCTGGGCTTTCTCCACTAGACCAGCTGAGCCCTGGCGTTTGAGGGTCGATGTTTCTTTGGACCCGGCCACTTCTCAGCCCCGTGACCGCACTCGGCTGCTGGAGGCCTTTGTGGAACGCGTCTGCGCGTCTGATTGGCACGCTGCGGCTCAGAGCGAGAGGACGGGGGGCTTCTCCCGGCGCGTTCCGCGCGTAGCGACCGCCGCGCCGTGCTGGATTCGGTCGTTTCCTGTTGTTGTTGTTTTTTTTAAGTATCCTCTTTGGGTTTGTTGTTGCCGTTTGTTTATTGCGGCTAGGTTAGTCAAGGGTGCCGTGTTCGCCGAGTCGCTCAGTTTTCCTCCGCCGCTCTGCCATTGGTGGGAAGGTGTCACGTGACGTGGCATGCTGTGAGAGTCTCTGTAGATGTGTGCGTACACACATGTACAAATGTGTGTAAATACATGCATACGCTCGTATGTGTTTCGCTATTTATTTCACGTAGCCTTTGTAGGAATTTTTTTTGCGTGTATGAGTATGCAATGTCGTGATAGGATCCTCGTTTTCATATTGTGCCTGAGTTTTTGAAGCTATTCACCTTTTGTTTGAATATTTCCTTGTACATTTTTGTGTCTGGTGGCTGTTGAAATAGCGTTGCCTCCTGAAGCTTTTGGGAACCGTGCGAGCTGTTTTAAAAAGCCTGAAGAGGGAGAGAGATCCCATATGTTAAGTGAGCGTTTGAAAGACCGGGTGTTGGACCTCCGCCCTTTGAACTCCCCGAGCGAGAGAAAGGGGTTCAAATGAGGAATCCAGAGAGATTGACAACTGGCGCTTCTAATGAGTAAAAAATCCTCTGAGCATGAAATCGGAGTGAAATGTGCGATTCCAATTCAAGCGCCGTTTGCTCTAATCTCGCGGGACGCCGCCGGGGGGGGGGGGGGGGGGTCCACCCTCCACCGACCCCTCATCGCCGCACCTTCACGAAAAACTCACCCAGCACCCCAATAAACTAAATAAAAAAATGTCTGTAAAACCAGGAACGCTCCCATACAGAGAATCGCGCCCCTCCCCCACCTCGACTTCTCCGTAATATTGCACCGGGTAGCGACGCCGCCGCGAGTTGTAAGAAAATAGGTGTCTTGAATTATTAAAGTTTATTCTGGGAATAGCGGTACGCTCGAATGGCATTTGCTTCGGCATATGCAAATGATTTAGTTCCATTTGGGATCTATTCCCAGAGGTTTGCCTTTTCTCTCTGATGCTTGGAATTTGGCAAGCGCTCACACTTCACTTGTTAAATCTAGTGTACAGAGAAGGAAAGCTGCAGTGTCCCATTTTCAACAGCAAACCCCCCCCACCCCCACCCCCCCCCGTGTCCCCCAACACAGCCACCCTCGCCACCTCAGTGAAAAAAGAACATTTACCTCAGTTTTAAATTAATGTGTCAGTAACTGTCATCTTTATTTATGTCTTTTTTCCTTACGATTTTGCCTTCATAGCCTGATACGCTTTCATTTGCTTTTTTTTGTAATATTTTTATTTTACTTTCACAGAGCCAGTGGTAACGTCAGGCTCAATTTAAACGTTTTGCATATGACGGATTTTGGCTGTTTTATTTTCTGTTAATTTAGCACCCTAGTGCAGTTTAAGTGCACTGTTAGGCCCAGGCCAGTACACTGATGTTGAATGGATGGAGAATCAGTCTGATAAGTGTCTGTTTCACACCAATGCCACTGCAAACCTTTAATCTTAATCTGCAGTCATTTAAGCTGGTCAAACACAGGGAGGACAGAGAAGTTCACTACTACAGCTCTACTGTTTATTTCTCTATTACTGGGATTATTTTGTCTTTGTTTCGTTTGATTCCAATTTTCTGTGTCCTTCAAAAAAAAAAAAAGCCGCTTGCACCAGGGGAAAGAAAGTGCTTTTGTTTAGTCTCCTTTTATTTTTAGTCCCTTTCAGTGGCTGGAGATGCCAGGGTTTATTTTCCCTTTTATTTCCCGGTCGTTTCTGGGTCTTTTCCTGTCCGCGGTCCAGCTGACCGGAGCGCGTTCCGATCAAAGCGCTTCGCGGCGGAGCGGTCTCTGAGCGAGCGGGGCTCGGCGGGTCTGAGCGTCCCCCCAGCGCATTCCTAGCGCAGGAAGCGGCGCGGTGGCGTGCCGCGCGGCGAGAGCGGCGGCAGCGGCGGCGGCGCTCTGGGCTTAGCCCCATCCATCACAGCCCCGGCCGCGGCGCACGCAGGTGCAATAATGAGAGGCTTTTTT
>NC_057946.1:21608381-21625881 GCF_018555375.3 Anguilla rostrata
TACCGTCACAATTATTCGGTGTGGTAAAGGGTACAGTGAGTGCTAATTCTGGCCTTTACCCTGATATCATGATGCTTGTGAAATTGTTGTGCTTGTGTCAGTTTTTCATTCATTAAAAAAATATAGGTACTTAACTATTTACATTGCCAAACAAGAACAATTTCTGCTATTCGTATTAATTGAGAGTATTTGTGAGTGTTTTTAAATGGTTTATTATTTTATGAAATTCTCTTTTGATTATTGAATTATTGGGGAGGGGGCATTTTGGTATTTTTTTTCAGATGTCTGAGGTATTTACTATAAGGTCAGTTATCTGCGGGGTTGAGTTGAATATTTTTGTCTGTTGGAATCGTTTGGAGAGCGTTTGGTTTCGCGGTCGGCCGTTGTTTGTTTGTTGTTTTGTCTCTGCCCGTCTGAACGCGAGGTGCCAGCGGAGGGGCGCGGAACTTTCCCAATCGGCGGGCTTGTGCCCGCGTCTCGCCCGCGGCCCCGGGGCCAAGGAGGCACAAGCGGTCCCTCACACAAGTTGGCATCTCCGTGCCCCCTTTCACAAACACAAGCCCCTTTGTACCGCGGCCGCACAATCAGATTTTTGTTTATGATACGGCGGGCATTGTTCGGGCCTGGATGGGCACATTGTGCGGGTCTTGATTCCGTGCCAAGCATCTTGCTGGGATTGTTTATACCGTGTGTTCAATGGTTTAAAACACACAGGACAGCGTTTTTGGTCCCGCGAACAGTGCATCGGCGGTGCCACCGTTTTTCCCCTAAATTTATAAAAATGCACATTTGTGTGCCGATGCTTTTAAATATTAAACTGCGCCTCCCTTTCGTGTCCGCGCTCCCGGTCTCTGTGCCACAGCCGACGGGGCTGGTCCTGAAGGTCCGGCCTGCTCTGCCTCTGTAGTAAATAGGGGTGAAAAATAGAGCAGGCTCTCTTCTGGGCTGAAGGAGGTGGGAGCTGGTGAAGCGGTTCTGCCTAATGAATCAACAAAAGAGAGAGGAAAGCTAAACAAAAGCCCGCTGCACAAGCTCATTTTAAACATTGCTGTCCATTCTGCATTGTTATGCAAAGAGGCCATTTGAATATTTAACGAGTTTTAATTAGCAACGTTGCTGAATCTTAACATGCTCTTACCAAAAGGTTCAGAGCTAAGATTTTTTAAGCCATGCTCATAAAAAAAAAAAAGTTATTTCAATAAATTAAATGCAGTGGTAAAAAAAAAAAAAAAAAAAAACACTTTTAAAACTGTGAAAATCCTGGTTCATTAATAGCTAGGTCTTCTCAGGTTTACTTGCATAGCATACTTGTTACAAACTTTGTTGGCAACCAAAGTACATTTATGAATGCAATTAAAAATATTCCTTTTTTTACTGTACAATGTATTGTGCACACGGTTACATTACAATAAAGGCAGGTGCATAATTGAAAGGGGTGTAGTCTACTGTAAAATACTATATTTAATTTATGTAATTACCATCTGTTTATTATCAATCTACATTTTTCCTTTTCATCAAAATAAATGTCATTTAATGTAGAAATTGGTCCAAACATATTCACTCTTATTTTTGAGACTTCTTGGTGATTCATTAAATATGTTGAATGTGATTATGATAATTTCTCATTGTTAATGCTGTTAATATTGCTATCATCACCATTATCATTGTTTGTAATTTTCTAAAATACATTTTTCAATCATAGCTAATTCAATTACTTTAATCACTTAATCAATTAATAAGACAGTGTTATGTATTCATCTGTGACTGTGTGTATGTGTGTGAGTGTGTTTTCCATTTATTCATGTATTAATGATGAGGTCATATACTATTCATAAGACCAGATGTTTAGAAAAGTAGGATTTTTTGTCTAATTCTACTGTACTTCCACATTAATTATTTTATTTGCCAGTTGTATGTGCCTGCACACAATGTGTACATGGCGCATGTTAAATGCTTAAATTCTGTGTTTTGCGTCGTTGTTTGTCTTCGTACGTGGATCATTGTCAGAAATGTTTACGGGCGAAAGCGCAGTTTCCTTTCCTGTTGTGAGTTAGCCTTGTTGCTGCTGTGTTAGCAGAGTGAAGCGCGGTCTGCTTGTCCATGCCTCCTCCTCGTGTGCTCATTATTGAACACGCTATAGGACACACTTGGGTTTCGCCCAAAAAATCTCGATTTGGTCGACTGAGATTAACTTTTGAATATCAACCATATTTTTCACGTTGATTGAGCGTAAATATTTTTTTTCATGCAGTGGACAATAGATGTTATGCTGAGAATAAAAATAGAACATTTAAAGGAACAATTAGACAGGAAATTATTTATTTCTATGAAGCACATTGGGAACAGTCATAAGTTTCTTCTTTTCAAATAATTGCAATATTGTTGTCATAATGATTGTATTAAAATATATATAAATATACATATTTATATAATTATTATTGTTATGATGATTGTATTATTATTATTATTATTGTTATTATTATTGTTATTATTATTGTTGTTGTTGTTGGTGTGTATATTAGGGATATTAATATTATTATGTTATTATTATAGTGTTTAGTGTAATGTTTATGGCTTTATAAAGCAAGATTTTATTGTGCAGAGATTAATATGTCTGCACAGTCTATGTCTGTAAAATCAGCTGGCCTGCCAGCACAAATAATGTAGTCAGTGAGAGATATAGTGGTTTGATTAATCATATAATGTTGGTGTTTAGTATAAATATCTTCTCATTGATTTAGACTTCATAAAATGTTGTATTATTTGGCAACTATATTATTACATTATCCCTTTGACAGTGAGTTATGCTCACATTAGAATGTGAATGAGAAGTCAGTCTACCAGTTGCCTTCACAGTAGCAAAAATGAAAATATGAATGACGTTAATTAAAATTAGGTTTTTTAAAAAAAAAATTTGTCTTCAACAGTGCTGGTGATTTTATGTTTATTTCACTGTGAAAAGCGGTATCTTGCACGCAGAAAATAATTTTTAAAACGAATCCTCAGAAATGACATCATCCGCACCGTAAATTGGAAAGGCGCAGGTAAAAGATATTTCCTTGACTGACCCATCCTTGTGTGTATGTGGTGAAGGTGTTCCTCTACGGTGTGTCTACAGTACTCAGAGACGTGATTTAAGTTAAAAACAGGAGCGGGCTGTTTTAAGTGTGGTACAGAGAGCTGGTTGGGTGCGGTGCCAGCCCGTGAGGCTGGCTGTTGGGTGAGCGGTCTGGCCCGCGGTATCTCAGACGGCCGCGGTGGCCGAGCATTCCTGGGATAGCTGGGGTTTCCATGCGCGACCGGCGGGAAGCGCGCGCGTGTCCTCTCCAGGGGACGGGCGAGGCCGCCGGGCCCCGGACGCGGCCGCTCCTCCGCTTGACTCCGTGCCAGTCGATCAGACCGGCGGGAGGGCAGCGGGGATTTTTACATTTTTACTGAGCCTTCGCCCCCCCCCCCCCCCCCCCCACCCCAGCGGGCGCTCACATACAAAGAGAGCTTGGAGAGAGAAACCAGTTGCTGTTTTTTTTCTCTCTCTCTCATTCCCCCTCTGTCCCCCTCGGTAATGTGATTTACACCACTTTAGCGCTGGACTGTGGGCACGACACACTTGTTCTTATTGAAACGTTTGCCCCCTCATTATGAGGCAGAATGGGGATCTGTTATCCGGGGGGAACAGATCCCACTGAAATAGGTCATCCCCCAGCCTCTCGCCGTGGCCTTTCAAAGACCGGCATTGTGTGAGAGACGCATTGAGTGCCCCCCCACCCCCACCCCCAAAATAATGCTGTTGAAAACATTACTGAAGTTCACCTGATAAATTTGTGACCGGTGTCACGAAACCGGTAATTTTACATCCAATCTTTATTATGAAATTGGTGACAAACAAAACAGTTTTTGGGCCTCATTTGTGGACTATAACTTCATGGAGTGTCATCGATAACCGTACGAGGTTCAATGAACTTTATGTTTTGTGGAGAACACACAGGATTTATTTTTTGCACTTTTACAATTTGGTGCGCATGAACGTAAAATGTCTGCTCCATACAACTTGAAAAATTCCACCATTCAAGTTTTCCAGGAGAGAACATTGTTTGAATCTTTCGTTTTTCCATTCCTAGTGCATCTGCAGAGTTAGCCGTTTCGTTATTTCAGACAATTGACAGTTTTTTAACAAGTTTCGTTTTAGAATTGTAAACTAACATCTGTCATTGTCAGCTTTTTGGCTGACGGACGGACAGATGGATGGAAGTCCATCAATACACAGGAAGTAAGAAGGAATGTTATTTTTATATGAAGAGAACAGAAATAGCTATGTGGGGGGGGGGGGGGGGGCTTAAAATGCTGAAGTAATCAAGTCTTTGATCTTTGCCGTTTTTATTATTCCAATCTGCACCAAATAAGGCTGGCCTGGTTCTGAAGTCTGAAGCGCAGTTCGATGCATATGTTGATCATTAAAGCAGCCTTTCATATGAAATCCGCATGGCATGCTGCGTTTTTACCCAGGAGGGCTGTATCTTAATACCAATTAAGTTTATATGTATCTGTGTGGAATAAAGTGCTTTTTGGCGTTCGGTAGTCATTGATGTGCCTGCGTGCTCTCTCTCTCTCTCTCTCTCTCTCTCTCTCTCGCTGGTGAACTTCTCCAGTGTTCCTAAGATAAGACATGGACCCATGAAGACAGGGCCGGGTAATGCGGTAAATGTGTGTTGCTGGGGCCTCCGTTTCTGCTTCCTCAGTCCGTTTCCACAATGGGCCCGGCGCACGCCTCACTCCTAAGCCTCTTTATCTGAAGCGCCGCCTTCCGTGTCGATTGAGTTGATACGGTCGGTTTGAAGTCGATAGGGTTTGGTGGCTCCCACACGTTTGTTCACACTCTGACAGCTCGGCTGCAGATGGAACGCTCGCTCTCCGTCGGCGGGGGCGAGAGAGAGAGGGAGAGAGAGAGAGAGAGCGGCGGCGTGGATGTCGTGCTCCCGAGCAGCGGCGGCGGCGAGGACACAAAGAGGGCGGCGGCGGGTTTGGGCCTCTCCCGGAGCCCCTGCCAAAGGGAGAGGTCCTGGCGTCTGTGCCCAGCTCGCACGGCCCGCAACCGGGGTACAGATGTGGAGGGAGGCGGGCACACGGCAGAGGTGTAGGTTTCGGGGGTCTATTGGGTGGTGCAGGTTTCGGGGGTATATTGGGTGGTGCAGGTTTCGGGGGTATATTGGGTGGTGCAGGTTTCGGGGGTATATTGGGTGGTGCAGATTTCGGGGCTATATTGGGTGCTGGTAGAGAGGAACCATTGAGGCGAATGCTAGGATGTATATGTTTCTCCTGGTAATGACTGTATTGTATAAGCTGGCTGCTGATGTTTGTATGAGGAATCTGCTCTCTGAAACTTTGAGATTGCTCGTAATTACTCCATCAATTGATTATTTATGGTGGCAATTAATCGGCTGTCAGGGTGCCAATTGGCAAGTCCCCAACGTCAAAACCACTAAACAGGTTCCTGCGTAACCCGTCCATCCCCCCGCAGCGTCTGCTAAGGCTCATTTTTTCGGCCAGTTGCTCATCTTCTTTGTGTTAAGAACAAAACTGAACAAAATGGCGCCATCGGCTTACTTTTCTGTTCGCTTCTCCTCACCTTTGAGAAAGGCTGCTTGTAATTTTACTATATAAAATAATTTCCCTATATTTAAAAAATATATATTTTCTTTTTTATTCCACTGTGAAACATTGTGAGCTGCTTGTTTACGTGTGTGAAAAATGATCTATTATTATTATTATTATTATTATTATTATTATGTTTATTATTATTGTGTTTATTATTCTGATGAGGATTCCAGCACCCCCACCATTGTTGCGGCCCTCCCCGCTTCTTTCCCAAGGTTAAATTTCCAGAAGACCCAGAGGAGTCCTGGTTAAACCATTCCAGATTTTCCCTATCTTTTTGAGTAATCCTTAAAAATTGATTTGGCACATTTTCCATTCTGGACTCTGGGTGAGAGCGTAGGCTTGCTGGCGCTGCGTGCGCAGGGCAGGCGAGCTCTCGCTGTAGCTGTGTGTCTGGGCGTGTCAGGGCCGGACGCGCATGCCCGCGCGCGCAACACGGGACGGGTCCGCTGTCAGGCTGCCCGCAGGCGTGCGCCCCTCGGCCAATCGGAGGGCTCCGTCGCTTCCAGACCTGTCACGCGCTCGGTTCGCGAAGGCTCCGGCCAATCGGGCGGGGAGCTGGAGACTGCCCCCGAAGCGCGCGTGGTGTGGAGGGGCCGGTCAGCCAGGACATTTCCTGAGATCATATCCCCCCTTGCTTGTTGTGTTTATGGCGGAGAGGTAAACACACTGGAAAATGCGGCGTTGTCCGGGTGACAGGAAGTGCAGTGAGTCAGAGGGCTGTGTTTGGACACTGCAGATGTGCGCGAGCACGTGCGGCTTCCTCTCGCCACGTTTCTGCAGAAACATCTGCTGCCGTTCCACAGGCACTCGATGACTACGGCTTTATTTTACTCGTATGATTACACAAACTGCCATAATAGTCCTGCAATCATATTTTCTCTAAAACAGTTTTTTTAGATTTAAATCTTCTCCGTAGTTATTTATATGCAATTTGTTTCCTTCTCTTTAATGAGACTCGTCCACAAATGGGGGGGAAAAAAAACAGGAAAATGTATATATTTTTATTGAACGGCAGATTTAATTTTTAGCGATAGCCGCGTGGAGTGTGCGTAGAAAGCGGGCTTGCCTGTGCACCAGAAGCCTCTTGACTGAGCCGCGTTTCACAAAGGGGGAATGGTAACAAGTGCTGGCTGGGCCTGACATATGGTGGTAATTAAATTAAATTGGGGAAAAGAAAATGCTGTGGTCAGTTGCCAAATCCCTATACCTTGAAAGGATTTGCAAATAGTAAAAAAAAAAAAAATTTAAATAAAGCCCCTCGTAAAGAAGTGTCACCTGTGGAAATGTGCCCTGTGCCTCCACCTGACTTTTCATCCCATAATCAGTAATCTCCCGCCAATGGGCACATTTGTTTTTTTTTGTTTTGTTTTTTGATTTTTTTTTTTTTTTGCAGTGCAGTGTTGCAGAGCATCGCAGCTGACAGAATGGATAATTACCCTAGGAACTCACGGTGGAATCAGGGAAGAGCGATTCTTCTTATTGGTTCCGGGGCCCCGCTTGCAGCATTTCTAAAATTTTTATTGAGGCGGAATAAGATGGGGGGGGGGTGGGGGTGGGGGGAAGGAGAGGAAGTGGGGGGCGTCTGCTTGGACCCGTCTCAGAATGTGATTACTGAACCTTCCGTGTTTTGAAGACTGAGCCTGCTCCACTGGCCCTTTTCTGAAGCCGAGCGAGCGAGCGAGCGAGCGAGCGAGAGAGAGGGGGGACCTTATTAACTGTCAAGCCTTGGAGATGGCTCCCATAACTGTACTTTGGAATGCCAAAAGCTATTTCCTGTTTTCACTGTCTGCTTGGAGGGCCATTATAAACTGCATTAATGTTTACTCCAAGAAAGGGTCTCCCACCACCCTTATTCCCCCCCATTGAAATGAGATGGAGGTCTCACCTCCGGGGAGATTGGGAAACAGGGCTGGGTTTTAGATTGCCGCTCCTGGAAAATTGAGAGTGCTCACCCCATACAGTATGCAAGACGGCCATGGAGATTTCCAGCTGTCGGGGTGATGTCGGGGGTTTGAAAGGATCAATCATTTTTGTTTTCCTGTCAGAGCGAGACACATTTTTTTACGCGTACGCTTCTACTTTGTTACTGCGAAACATTTCCAATGCAGCCCTCCTCTTTCTAGCGTTGCTTTATGTGTTTCCTGTGGTCTGTCTGTCAGTGCATGCGCTGGTGCTGTCCGCCCGGATCGGGAACCTCCAAAGATGATCTCGTTTGGGACAAGATAACTCTGTGTTATTTATTTTTAAGGTGTTCATTAGGAATAATAATTTTAAACTTAGACAGGTGTTAAAGCACTGCTTTTTGTAGGAGTACAGGTTTGGGTCCCACTATGCATTTGCTGGTGCTCGACTGGCAGTCTAAATGATAGAACCAGCTGGAACCAGCTAAAATAAATACGTTTTGTCCCTTACAGACTTACAGGTGAAATCGCTTCTCCCGTCAGTTTTCTGATCATTTCCAATCAGTTGAAAGCCGTGTTTGTCATTTGTCAAATGTATTTCTGAATAGATTTAGACTTCTGTGTCTGGGGCTCACAAAATCCTGGACGTCTGATTTTTTCTAGGTAGTGTGTTCTTCCCTTCAGCTGTAGTTTTTTTTTTCTTCTTCTTCTTTTTCATCCTCTCTTTATTTGAGAACACGAGAGGGGCACACTTCTGCCTTTTGTTGTTGCCTTTCTCCGTGAGCCCGTCTCTGTCTGTCTGTGACATTTCCTCCTGGCTCCCCCTTTAGCCCTGAAGCCCAGTGTGTGGAGCGCGTTTCGCTCAGAGGCCCGTCCATTCAGTCGCGTCCGATTTCATTCATAAAACGCTCTTTGTGTTCCCTCTAAGAATGCGGGCTGGTGGCAGATTCATGGACGCTTCGCTTCCTTTTGTGCCGCGGCGCGCGCAGCGCCACGAAAGTTTGAGGCCGCGCGCTCGGTTGCAGATGTCTTCCACAAGGGGGCGCCGCCAGCAGAATAACGGAGAGGCTCAGAGCGTAATCAAATGCAAGACAAATCTTTTGAAGGAACAATAGTTTTAGCGAGAATCTGTTCCCCTCAAAAAAGAGAGGGGGGAAAAAAAATGTGTTGTACAGCTCAGCCGGTAATCCCTGCCGTCGTCCTGAAAGGGAGGACACTGCTCAGAAACACTGTCATTACATACAACTGCCTGTTCCAGCGCGTTTAATCCCAGCTGGAACCAGGTGCATTTTTGAGGGGTGGGGGGTGGATTTTTTAAAAATACGTGGTTCTGATTGCGATCTGTCCAGGACTCCCCTGACCCTCGCTGCGGCCAGTAAGTTGCCCGCGAAGGCGATTTTATTCTGAAACACCTCCGATATCCCAGAATGCAGAGGGAGCTCTAGCCCACCTGCTGTCACAGCAATAGCAGGGGGAATGGGGAGAGCGAAAGTGGAGCTGATGTTCTTCAGAGGCTTCTGCAGCGGCGCCCTTCCTGCACGGTCCGTAGCGCAGACAGAGCGGCCGTCCCCAGCGGCGATCCTGTCCCTCCTCCAGCGCCGGTGGCAAGGGTGCGCTCCAAACCTGTCACAGGCCCTGTGAACCTCTGTCATAGCCTGTCAACCTGTTCCCAGGTAAGGCCTCTGAGACATGACAGCAGAAGACCTCCCTCATACCCCCTAACACTGGTGTGTATGCGCCCTTCCCCACACACACACACACACACACACACATATATTACTTGGCAGTGAAGCCAACCTTTCCCGGGTTAATTTTATCTAATTAGTGGTCAATTAAAAACTGAAAATTGCTGAATAGAATGGCTTTGATCAATTCCCCCTGGCTTAGTCTGCTTTTCCTTCAGCCCGGCCACCATCTTGAATTCATTTTGGAGGCAGCAGTGTAAACACGCTAAAATTGGGTTCTTTTTGAGGATCTGGCCTCCATGCATGGCTGCGGATTTCTCTCCCTTGCCCCCACACCCCCACCCTCACCCCCCCCCACCTTGCTCACCCACCGTTTCACTTGCAGCGTATAGGAGTCATTTCAAAGCCACCTCAACCCCAAACAGCACCACACATGCAGGGCAGGGCGTCTGTAATTACTGCTGTAGCAGTCTTAAGCAGAGCCCTGTCCTGTTGGCTACTGTGTGGCAGGCTATGAGCTCTAATGTTTCACTTCTTAAGCTTTTCATCTTTTTTCTCTTTTCCTCAGTCTAAGTGTCTTTAGCATAATGTATCATTTATTTTTTTAACAAGGTTGTGGGAATGCTTGGCCATTACTAACCAGCTGGCTTTCTGTAGTAAGAGTGTGTAATCCCCCAACCAGTAACTACATTGATTGGATTTCCCCCTTTTCAAATGAATTCCTCTAGCTAGCCAGCTAATAATACATTATACTAACGATAAATTCAATATTTCTGACATTTTGGAGACAGAATCAGTTGGTTTGCAGACGAAGGAATATGATCGCTTGGTTTTCGCCAAGCTTTCAGCCGTTGCTTGTAAGCTAGCTGGACAATGCTGCTCTGTTACCCCCAGTGAAATCTGTGCGATGCGTGCCACTGTAAAGCCAAGGGGCGGGGCTTCGGTGAGTGGCTTTACCACATGCAAACAAGCAGTTTTGTGTGAGCCAATCAGCGCATTCGCTCAAATTCTTCCATTCTGCAGATATTTCAGTGTGACAATGGTGAGAGAGGGGAAAAAGGGCCTCCCCAGACCATGTAGTGCACTAGTTCACTACACGGTCTGCCAAGCCAGGCAAGGGAATGACGTTGTCAAAACGACTATGTTTGTGTGCCCACCTTTGCTTTTAATTAGTTGTATCTCTTCAAATATATCTGGAATCCAATTATCATATCATATCCATATGTGCCTACATTACCATATGGAGATAGTGACAGATAGAGATTGTGTGCGAGCTTGTGCACCTGTAGTGTGCACACACACTTCATAATCCAGTGAGTTTTGGAAGCTGAGTAATCGGTAGATGGTGGCCATGATCTGGTCTGATAAGTGTGCTAACCTGTCGCCTCTGTCTCTCGTGGTGTTTGCCAGACTCACTCTGTTCTTCAACTACATCAGAGTGGGTATGCAGAGAAGCCTTCTAGCCAGTGTTCACCTGCTTTTACATCTTTTATGTTTAATTGCAGCAGTATTATTCCCACCAGTACCATTTATATTTTACAAATTCCTGGTGATACACAATTTAGGACGGTGTAAATACAATCCCCTGCACATGGTAATGGAAGTGATGTGGCTTCTACGCTCTGAAATCAGAAGCACTACCCTGAGCGTGCCGCGTAATGTTCGCATTTATGTTTGTGTGTGTGTGTGAGGGGGAATTGTGGGAAACGACAAGGTCCCGTTCATTTCCACACGTTCTGGTTTTGTTGTCGCTGACACAGATAGCTGGAGCTGGGTCACAGAAGGGATTACTGAGGTTCAGACGGAGCGAGCTGTCTCACCATGTCAGCCCCACTGTCACCCCCCTCCCTCTTTTTCTTTTTGTTTACACAATGCGCTCATTCTGCTGTCCGAGCCATGAGCCCCGCATGTTGCGTGGAGGTGGATTTCACATGGATCCAATCGGCGCAGGAACTCTTGGGCTGGGAGCGGCCCGGCAGGGCGGGGGCTTCCAGTTATTAAGACGCTAAATGTCCAGATAGCTTTGTAATCCCCGGGAGTGGCCCGAGCGCGGCCGCGCCGAGGGGCTTGTGCCGCGCTGAGAGGCTGTGTGCTCCGCGGCTATTAGCGACTTAGCGGCGAGAGCGGGCAGATTTGCATTCGCAAGCGGAGATTTGTGCGCGCTCGCCGCTGCTCGGCCTTCTCAGCGCTCCGCTCTCCCCCCCTTACGCTTTTCAGACCCGCCATTGTGGGGATTTGTTTACAGGCGTTGGGCTGTGTGAGGGGTGTTGCTTCAGAGAGTGAGTGTGTGTGTGCATGTGTGTGTGCGCATTGGTAAGCTTGGGTTGCTGCATGACAGAAAGTGAATTTGTGTGTGTGTGTGTGTGTGTGTGTGTGTGTGCACATTGGCAAGTGTGGGTAAGCATGGGTTGCTGCATGACAGAAAGTGAATTTGTGTGTGTGTCATTGTGTGTGTCTGTGGAAAATATATGATTCAAATGTAATTTTAGTACTCCCAAAGCTCTTATAACCGCTGATGACTGAAAAATGATTTACAAAGTTTATAATTTGATTATTCCAGAGAGAAAGCCAATCGTAGTGGGAAGTTAATGACAGTGTGTGTGTGATAGCTCTCATAGTTATTGTAGAGATAAAACAAGGACGTGGGCATTCAGCTTAATTTTCCATTTAAGATAAAATTAGGATATTTTACATGTGTTAGTGGGTTTGACTGTCCAGCTTGTTTAGTTTCCGCAATTAGATCAATTTGAATATAGGAAAGGGCTGAGATCCAGATCCTTCCTTGCATGTATATGTGTGCATGCATGTGCAAATATCTGCTATGTGTTACTTTCTTTGCTGCTTTGCAAAGATCATTTTTTATGTATAATTGTTCATTTTTAATACAGCATAATTGTATAACTTTTATTAGGAACAAACATGTAGAATACTAAAAATTATTAGGAACAAGCCTGTAGAATGCTAAAAATTATTATGAACAAGCATGTAAAATGCTAAAAGTTATTAGGAACAAGCATGTAAAATGCTAGAAGTTATTTTAAACGGGCATGTAAAATGAGTGTAGACTTCTGTAAAGACAGTGAGTTGTTTGTTGTGATCATCTCATTGGCACTGTACCAGACGTATGATAACAGCCCATTTTTCACATATTTCTTATTTTGTAAATGTCTGTGCAAAAACAACAACCCAAACCCTTGAATGAACTGTGTGCAATGTGGGAGGTGAGCTAGCTCGCCGATTCACCCTCTCAAAATGTTTCTGTCATTTTACTGTAGATACAAGCCTGTTTAACAGCCACAAATACACCCCCCCTTCCGAAAACACACACACACACGTTCACCTACACACACACACACACAGACACACACACGCACACCCAAACAAGCACACGCAAACTTTCTCCCCAAAGAACTGATTAGCATGTAATAATTGGGGATGATAGCAAGAAGATGACAATTCCACGTAATTAAAGAGCATTTATTTGACTTTAACGCGCAGCCTCCCGTGTGGGTTAGGGCGGGTTTGGCGGACGGGTGTATTAATAGGTACTGACAGGCGCGCTGACATAAAAAGCAAACATTTATGCTCCTTAGTGTTCTTGGTGCCCGCTGACATCCCCCTGATTTTGTAGCCCCGTTTCCTTTTGTTGTTCAGGTATTCTTTACACGATGCTTCAAGCTGCTCGGCTGACATTTCCCATTTCACTCAAGGAGAGTAAAGCACGACGAGAGACCGCAGATAGCGTCTTATCACCCCGGCGCCTCCTTCAAAGGCTTTCCTCCTCCTTGTGAGGGTTTCTTTTTTTTTTCTTCACGGAAAGCTGATATCCATCTCTTAACAATTCCATTCATATGCAGTTTGTACTGTAAAATGAGGTATGGAGGCAGGGATTGCGTTTGTTCCCACGCTGCCATTTCATCTGAATTTGAGGGAAATTGCGTGGCGGGCGGTTTGTTGTCTTAGATTTGAGGATTGTGTGATGAGTGGTGTTCGGCGCCTGTCTTCGACGTGCGAGCGCACCTGAAAAACAAGCCCGATGTTTAACTCTGAAAGTTCTCCTCGCGCAGGTGCTAAAAGACACATTAAATGAAGACATCTCTACGGGCCAATATAACTCAGGTTGTATCTGACTCCCCCTCAGCAGGAGCGCTGAGACTGACGGCGTCTGAGTGAGTTTGAAAGCTCCTTCACTCTCCTCCACAAGTCTGTCAGTGTTGTTCCGAGTTCTATATGTGGAGCAAATTTAATTATTGATATTGAAGCCTTGTCTTGCCTGGGGCCCACATTGGGCCTGTCAGCTGGAACATGAAGGGAACAGGGAGCAGAGCCTCAGCTGAGGTGAAAACATGTGCTCCTTGGCCAGGCACTCCTCTCCATCATCTTCAGACGTCGCTTTTTCCACCGTTTCCAGCTTTCCCTCCGATCGCCTGGCATGCTAAAGCTATATTTCTGTCTTTGGTGAGACATTATGCAAGCGAAGCCTCTGTAGCGTCTTGCTTCTTAAAAGAACGCGAGCCTTTTGCACGCTGACCTTCGTTCGCTTGACTGGCAGGGCTGCTCAGTCTCGAGGTGCACAGGGCACTCTTCTGAAAGAGGGGCGGCTCCCAATTCCGCAATAAAGATGCCCCGACTCTGAAAAGCAGATGACTGGCTTGTGGAAAGGCCTCATTGTGAACTCACTGCACTACTCCATTACAGCTCATTCATTATTCAATTAAAAAAATTTTATTTTTTATTTTGTCCCCTTTTCCCCCCGATATGGTATGTCCCATGTCCCAGTTCAGCTCGCACTGACGTTGAGATTCAGGTGCAGTTTGTGCACATTGACCATAGTGCACGTTGACCATAGTCTGGATTCGAAACCGATACCCATCCGCATACTGGAGTAGTCACCCAGCGGCCCTCAATCTGTTTTCTCAGTGAACCGGATGCTATCTGTGAATGCGGTGTTTTACGCATTAGCGCATGCTATCATGGGCGGTGTCAGGTGAGCTTTGCACATACTGGGCTGATCCAGTGGTGAAGTGTCCTGTAAATAGAGAATGGGATGAGGCCTTCGGTGGTGGGGGCAGAAATTGGGCTGTCCTGTGGTGGCAAATGAGGAGTGCAAAAGCTTAGTGTTCGGATGTGGAGGGACCAGCGGCGAGCGCTGCTCATTCTCCCTCGCCTTGCGAAACACCTGTTTTGGCATTACATAGATTGTTCCAGAAGGCCTGTTTCTGCAGAGCTCACTGGAGGAAAGAGGAAGCTGATCTTTGACTCCCCGTGAGAGCGGCTGGCTGAACAGGCGCGGTATTCTCTGGACACACATTCTCAGCCCAGGGCTGGTAATGCAGAGACACACACACGCGCGCGCACACACACACACACACATGCACTCACGCAGCCGGGAATTCCAGGGGAGTGGCACGGATTGGCCTCGCTGTTCAGATCTGTTTTCAGTGCTGTACCTGCATATCAATTTCAGAAGCTTCCCTGGATCCTAGTAAAAGCAGGCTCCCACACTTAAAAAAAAAACTTGGAGTCCTCATAATTTACTAGTATTTTGTTTTGCTGTGCCAAGTAAAAACATATTTTTTTACATCTTCATATTTTATATAAACACTGAAGCTTTCTCTCTGGAGATTGTATGTACTTATCAAGTTGAGTTATAATGAGTATCCTTTCCTTATTCACAGTAGATCCTTAAAGGTATAGTGGGATCCAGGCTTGTGACCACTCCATATTCCTTTTTGTTTCACTAAATATTCTGTAGACAGGATAGCCTGTGTGAAAATGGGATCTGTGAAGCTGAACAAAGCTAGTTAACTTCAGTTAGAGCATGTGCCAAGCAAACATATCATGTAGTTGAGTATCACTGGACTTGGTTTTTCATGTCAGGTATGGTGAATGGCTGTATCCGTCTCTGTATTACTGCACCTAAGAATGCGTATCTCTGGCATGCAGCGGGGAATGGCCGGCGGTGTTCTGTGCTTTCCCTTTTACTGGTCCCCGTGGCCCAAATAAAAGCCCCAGTTGACCGAGCGTGTCTGTTAGCCAGCCTCTGTGCCCTGACTCTTGTGCCTTTTGGCCTTCTCCTTGCCCCGGCCGATCGTCCATCAAATTCACACGCACCCCTCCTCCTGTAAGAAGGGCGCAGGGAAGAATTTGTGACTGTCGTGAGGGCAGGCGTGAGCCCACAAGGACTGTGGGCTGGGTTCATTCTGCACGAACGAGGTCTTAAAGTTTTTAGGTGTTTGTGAGTTGTGAGAAGGCAGTCAGACATCTGTCCCTTTGTAATGGTGAGAGTCACCTCTGGCCCCTGAGCCTCGGTGTGGGAACTCAGTGGAAGGGGCTGCCCCTCACAGACACAGGTGCACACCGCACACATGTGCTCTCTCACTTTCGCATGGTGCACAGTAATCACGCTACGGGAAATACCGTCTCCTGAGGAAGGTGTGTGTGTGTACGTGTGTGTGATTGTGCCTTTGTGTGTGTGTCTGCACATGTGTGTGTGTGAGTGTTTGTGCGTGTGTGTGTGTGTGTGTGTGTCTGCGTGTGTCTACATGTGCATGTGTGTGTGTGTAAGTGTGTGTGCGTGTAAGTGTGTGTGTGTGTGTGTATGTGTGTGTGTGACGGGGGATGTTTGCCTGAGCTTTTCCTCTTCTCTGGGTCTCCTCTGTGGCTCATGTGGAATCCATTATGATTTGATGGTAATGGCAGGCCCCAGGCTTCTCGCATGTCTGTCCTGTGAGAAAGCACTGGAAGGCAGGCTGGCTGCATCTGGAGCGCATTATTGCAATTGCAGGTTGATAGAATGAAGTCCAGGGTGAGGTGGGTGGGATTTCCTTCCGGATTTTTTCTCTCTCTCTCTCCCTCTCTCTCTCTCTCTCTCTCTCTCTCTCTCTCTCTCTCACACACGCACACACACACACACACTGTGTAGTGCAGAAATGTTGTCTAATTAAAGGAGTTGCACAATTCGTCACAGGCCAGGCCCTATCCCAGTACGCCTTTTTTGTGCAACATGTGTTCTACATTAAAAGTCTCCAATTAACCTTCAGAGAATCTGCCTCAGCTCTAGTAGAAACAATGCAAAGTGCATGATGAGTTTCCTGCAGGAAGAGGTAAGATAGTGGGGGTTAGAGGCAGAGTCTGTTTCCAGACCTGCAGCTGGAAGCTGGAACTGCGGTAATCTAGAAACTGCAGCTTTCCTCAAAACATCAGAATCGCTCGACAACTTGGAGCGGCTTCATTTGAGGCGACGCGCAGTACAAAGTTGGTCTTCATTACATAATTATGTCAGAATGGATTGTGGTTGCGTGGATGTGATGTCATCAGCGTTCTGAGTTTTCCCCGGCGTATTTTGGGCGCTGACGTGGTGGGGCCCGGCTGGCTCGATAAGCCGCGGTCCCGAAGCCAGGGCCCGGCGCAGGTGCAGGGGACTGCTGCCGAGCGGAGTGGGCGGGGCCAGGGCTGGGCGGGGTTTCCTGTCTGCTCCTCCAAGCTCTCCCATTAACACATGCTTTTGATAAACAGAGCTAAAGTGAGCAGCGTATGTCCTTCAGGATCATTTTCATTTTTTTTGTTTGATTATGAATTTGTTTTTGTTTCCACATTTTAAAAAATTTGGTTATTTATCCGAGTGAGTCCTCCGGTACCTGTGTTTCCCTGAACTCTACAGTTAAGCTGTCCCTTTCTGCAATTCATCTTCCCTGCGTGAAACGCGCTGCCGTGACCGTTAAAGACGGCAGCCATTAAGGGGTCAGGCCCGCTCTCCAGCCCGGGTGAGGGCTAGCATCCCCGCAATGGTGTCATCGCCACGGCGATGCTGACACAAACGCTCTGACAGCTCTTGCCACAGGTCTGTGAGCCTTGCCATGATGGGTCTTGATATAGTTAACCACCCACCAGGACAGGGTTTGTTTTGACACCAGAAGGTGAGGAGAAGCACGAGAGATGGGGGAGGGGAGGCGAGGGGAGGGGGGGCAGGGCAGTGGTGGTGGTGGTGGAGGAGGGGGCGCCAGATGTTCTCCATATTGGATTTGTGTGAAAGCAGAAAAGGTTCACACAACACAAAGCAAGTCGCTCATATCACAGCGCTTTCCCTCTTTTTTTTCCCCTGACCCAGTCGAGGGTCAGCTCTGGAACTCGGTCTGTTTCAAGTGAATTCAACTCAAAACACCTTTTTTGTTTATAGATTTTGGACCTGAGAATAACATGTCGGTGCTGCGCGGGGCGGTTTTGAAGCTGAAATTGATTGAGAGTGCGTACAGTTTA